>NC_056660.1:120327881-120545381 GCF_018350195.1 Panthera tigris
TGTGTTTAGGAGGATAGGGGAGTAAGGAAGCATCTTCAATACAGTCTCATGGGGCTCTGATGGGGATAAAGATAGAATTAGGTATCCTTCATAGGTACCCTATTTTGGAAGATTAGAAAAAGTTCCTCAAGGACATGCTATCTTGGCGGGAGCATAAATTACGAGGAGGAGTTAGCCAGAATAATAGCAAGGAGAAGAGTTCCATACCCAAAAAACAAAACGTACATAAGCCCACACGCAGAGGAAGTACGGAATATGAAGGGACATTTAAATAAATAATACAGGTGGATTTTAGAGCATACAAGACACTCTGAAAATAGAGCCATGATGTAACTATAATCCATTTTATTAGGACATAACAAAAACAGATGTCCTGTTAAACAAGCAAACAAACAAACAAACAAAGACTTCGCTGGTCTTATAGCCAACCAACACAGTTCCTGAAAGAGAGGGATACCACTGTTCTCCAAGCACACCATTCAAATAACCCCCCGGACAAGAATATCCTGTCTACTATGTCACTGACCCCCGTCCAACGCAACTGACAACATGGATCCACACAGTCTAGTGGCAAAGTCTGTATGTCTGCAGACACTTTGCCTCTGTCATTTGCTTAGCTGGGACCTTTCATCTCCTGTCTTCACCCCACACACAATTGCCCCTTGCTGCTTTGTTTGGAGAAGCACCAAAACTTCTCACCAAGAACAGCTTCAGTCATATGATTATTCCCAATATGCAGGATTAATGTGTAGAGCAATGTCAGTCTGCTGTCATCCATCACACAATCAGATGCTGGCCTTGCTTTAATGAGTGCATTATGTAGAGTGACATTATTAATTAAGCCACAATATGGCAGAGCAGGCATATCAAGGAGAAAAGTCCAATACCGCAAGTAGCCATCTGTAGAGTCTTTGATTTCAGAACCACAGCCCAGATGTCACTCTTCTTGGGGGACAATTTGGCAGGGTCCACTCTGCCAAGACAGGTGTCAGTGGGACACCTCCATGTGCTAAGAGAATAGCCTGGGTTTGGAAACAGCCTGCCATCAAGAGACCATAGTGGGATAAAGCACAATTCTGTGCAGTGCATTTGTTGGTGAACCAGAGAAGACATTTGCAGACATGCATCTAACACCCAACAGATTGATTAACGGTGTCTAAACTACTTAAGATAGCCAGGGCTAACAGTGCATTGGGTATAAAAAAAAAAAACCAAGAGTGGGAATCATGTAGCCTGGACTCCAGTTCCAGCCCAGCTAGCTACTCATCTCAAAATACAAGCTTCATTTTATCCATCCAGACAATTGTTGTCTCCCAGTGCTGACGTTCTGTGACGAGGCGATTGTCTTTGCAACAGTTCTAGAGTGAGAACAACCTCTATTACCATCCTCTGTACTGTTAATGACTTCCCCTTTCCTACTTGGTTTAATTGCCAGAGTGGAAAAGCACTTCGGGAAAATAAAATCTTAATTAGATATGCTGACCAGGTGGTGCCCATCAGCATCAGAGTCAGAAGTCATGGGACCTCTTAAAACTAGTTCAAAAGCGCAATGTTTTACAAATATTTGCACATGAAAAGCATACTTTCTCCCAATTTCCCAGTTTCCCCAACCATCATGAAAACAACCAACATTTCCTACCAAGCTACTGAGACATTATCAGATAATTCAGCATGAAAATGAAATTTCACTTTTTTTGGGGGGGGGGCACAAGGGAGCAAGGGGCAGTGGAGAAGAGAGAGAGAGAGAGGAAGAAAGAGAAGGACAAAGAGAGAAAGAGAGAAGCGGGGCTCACCTGAAGCAGGGCTAGTGCTCACCTGATGTGAGACTCTAACTCAGGAGAGGAACTGAGAGATCATGACCTGAGCTGAAGTCAGATGTTTAACCGAGTCACCCAGGCACCCCGAAATTTCACTTTTTAGCAGAGCTATTGGTCCTCTACAGTCTCATGGGAGACTTGGCAAAATTTTGATGTTTTATTATTGACAATACTAGTAATTGTCCCCAGGGTCCCAAGGGTCAGCAAACTGCAACCTAGGGATAAAATGTGTCCCATGGCCTATAAGCTAAAATACACAGAATATATATAAATAACCTATTAATATATAATTAATACATTAATATATATTATATACATAAATATATCAAATAAACATAAATAATATATAATATAAATATATTAAATATATTTCTATATGCCATCTATATGTGTATATGTGTGTGTATATACATATGATGATACTCTACCAAGCCTAAAATATTTATTTTTTGGCACTTTACAGTGAAAGCTGGCCAACACTTGAACTAAAATAAGTATGAAAATCTCATTACTTAAAATCTATATAGAAGATAGAACACTCGAGCCTTCTTTCACCCTTGACTCTCATTTTCAACCAAATGGTTAAGATACCACCGCCCCCCTCACACACAAAACAAAGCTATCTGAGCCAGAATGAGAGCTATAGAAGGCACAATGTAAGAAATCAGATCTCAAAATTACTAACATGGGTTTGAGGAAGAGGATGAATTTTCCAGGTAAAGAGGAGAAGAAAAGGCTCAAAAGAAACAGAGAATATGGAAGTCTGAGAAAATTCAAGTAGCCCAGCTCAGGTCAGGGTGCAAGGTATTGCTGAGATTTAAAGCTACCTAAGAAAATAAAGGTTAGAAATGACAAGACTTATGTAAAGAAAAATATTTAGATGTTCTCCCAAATGTACTGGGGAGCAACTTGAACTGTACAGTTCACTGCTATCCCTAATATCACTAATTCTAGGTCACCCCCATATGAGCAATCAGACCCCATCCCAAATGTGAGGCTGTAATGGTAGTTATTGAGAAAAACAGGTGTTATTGAATCTCAGATCCACAAGTACAACTGGGGCCTTCTAAGATCCATAAAGCATCCATTTTCCAGCTCACATGATCCTAGGGCCCCCAAGTGAGTTCAGGCATTTCAGATAAAATTAAGGATATCAACAAAGATACTCAGAAAATAAAAATCTGAGACTCAGGAAAATCTCCCAGGGAAACGTATTTTGACAAAACACACACCAAAAGAAATAGCATGTTCCTTGCTGTCAAGGAATGGTTATCATATTGTCCACCATGGGAACAGAAGGAAGAAGTTATCTCATTTATCAAGTATCTAGGTAGTGGAGTGGGGGGAAAGGGGGGGGAGGAAAAAAAACTCAAAAAACTGCAGCATCAAAATATATTGCAACTTGCATCCTTGCAATTTTCCTCCCCCTATAGAATTCACACCTGTTTTGACAATATTTCTGCAAACTCCTCTGCAAATGCATCATTTTCTGAGAGCTAACTAGCCATCCACAAAGCTCCACAGGGACCCCAGGAGAAAATAGGAGCATAGAGGGACACAATACATCCACCTCTTACATCTTTGCAAGAGGCTTTAGGAAATCATGAGCCTGCATTTCAGTGTCTGTCACAGGTGCCCAGAAATAGTAGATTTAGAGTCATAAACCATTCCCTCCACTGCCAGTAAGATCAGAGAGAAGGGAATTGGGTTTTCATGTTCTGAGAGAGCCAACACAGCAAGACTAGCTCAGAATCACCAAATGGATACGTGGTCAGGAGTACAAGTATTAGGAAATGAACCTGAAAGAAATACATGCCTAATCTATCAGATTGCGTCAGAATGAGACTGTAACATGACGATGGGTGAAATAAAGAATTTGATGAACCAATTACTTTTCTAAGAGGGTAGAGTTTGAAATGACCTTTGGGCAATTCCTATGCATTATGTAAATTACATAAATCCTCTTTGCCTCAACTTTTTCCAGCCATGGCTGCAATTACTAATCCTATGTAGGCTTCAACCAGCTTCAACTCGTGTAACCCAACAGTCCTTCATCTCAGCCAGTACTTTCCACCTCCCACTTCCTGCCCTGGGCATCCGTTAGGGAACCACTGGGCACTCATTCATGTGCAATCCAAGAGTGCAAAAGAGTTAATGCCCCATTAGACAACTGCTGGGCCAAGAATGGGTCCTGGCTGCTGATGTATCGTTATTTCCATTCCTCTTTTAGAGGAGTAGTTCTGAGATGCATTTCATCAAGCTCCACAGAAACTCTCTCAGAATCAATTACCAGTTGATTAGCAGTGGCCAAATCAATAACATACCTTTTTAGTGTCCTTCCTCCCTTTTCTGTTTTCATTCTCCTGCCTCTCATGCCTGCTCCCTACAATCACATTCCCAAATTAACTATGTGCACACCAGTCTTTCCCCAGTCTCTGCTTTCAGCAGAAGCCAGGTTAAGACAGGAGCCCTTTGGTGATTTTTAAGTTGTGCTCCATGGTGCTCTGGCTTTATTAATTAATTCAACATACACTTACTTTGTTCCTTCTATGCAGCTGGCACTTTTCTAGGCGCTGGGAATATAGCAAGGAACAATATTCTTATTCCCATAGAACTTGCATTGAAACAATAGTCAAACAAGCAACAACAAATAAACAAGGTCATTTGAGAAAATGATGAAAACCAAGAAGGAAATAAACAAGATGAATGTGATAGTAAGTAAACTGTGGCCTTCTACTTAGTATAATGAAGGAAGTCCTTTCCTGGGAGGTGACATTTGAGCTCAGCCCTGAATCTCATGAAGTAAGTAGTCATGGTAAGATTTTACGGAAAGACGTTCCAGGAAGAAGGAGCAGCAGGTGCAAAGCCCTTGAGTGAGAGAACACTTGATAAATCTAAAGACGGCATGCCTGTGTTCCATTGAGCAACTAGGAGACTGGCCTGTCCAGAGATGGGGAAGGTAGAGGGTTAATCCAAGTGGCCAACACCAGATTGCACCCAGAATCACCCCTCCTCTCAAATCATCTGTACCGGGTCAAGTTCACCATTTCTGTCCTCTCCCCCTGAGGGAAGTGGGGGGCTCCCCCTCTTATTCATTATGTAGAGAGTGTTCTGTGGATCCCCCTGAGTCTCCTCATTGTCTGTGCCTTAGTTGCCACCTCATGGGCTGCAGTGATGGAAAATGAAATTGGACTGGATAGACGGACAAACACAATGTTGAAGACACTCCGGGTTAGGAAGGTGGTAGGAAAATAGAGTTGTGGGAAGTAGGCCGGTACATATAAACATCCATCCCTTCATCCTGTTAGAAGGACACTCAATTTTACAAAATGCTATGCTCTTCCTTATAAAACCAAGGCAATTCTGTGACTCCATCCAGAAACTTAGCAACTCTCTCCCTCAAAAATTTCTCACTGAATCTAACACAAACACCTCTTTTTATTGGCCAAATGGTGGGGGAGACCATGTGCCATATGGGTGGCATCCTTTAACGTGCCACGGTTAACCCCACAGGGCGAGCTTTTTCTTTCCCACCCCTTCGTCTCCTAGGAATCCACACGCTCATGCTCACTTCCCTTTCCCTATTTCCATTCAATGCTGGTCTTCTGGCCTTTCACTGGATGAGAGTGTCAGAGTCTGATAAGGGCTAGAAGTGGGAGCCCTGACCAAATTCGGGCATCAGCCTTTAGACAGATAAGTGAGAATTGTTTTTGAAACATCTGCTTACAGTTGTACAGTCGACAAGTGTGTACAGGTAGCCCTGATTTCAAGGAGGCAGAACAATACCAGATAAAATATAACTTTTTCCCCTTATAACCTAAAACTTTCTTTTCCATAACTACCTAGGGGCCTCTGAATGTGTAATCACATGCTTTAGGCTGGGCAAAGAGCAGCATCCCCAGTCAAACTTCCTTCTTCCTATATTTCGAAAAGGACTTTTCCCCGTTACCATTTGAATTGTTAATCCTCTCCTGTTGCTGTTGGCAGAAACATATATCTTATGTCATTTTGATAAAGTTGTGCATTTAATGTTCCTACAGTTAAGTGAGAGGGAAAAAAATCTTAACATTTTTAAAATGAGGCACTTCAAGCAGCAGAGAGAACACGATGTGGAATGACTAATTCCCAGGTAGTAGGTTACCCCAAGGAACATACATCATTCTCCAGCCTTCAGAAAATAACAGGCATTTTTCATTCTCCTTTGCATACATGTTCAGTTTCACTACCTACTCTCTGAGAAGGAGAGTGTTTGGCTTTGTTTCTTTGGACCACCTATAACAGAGAAGGAGATGGTTTCTAGGCCTTTCCCTCCCAAAGGAAGCAAAGACCCTGAGACATCTGCCTTATAACTAGAATCAAGGAGCATCTCAGAGAGGTTGAGTGGGTTTCCTAAGGATGCACAGGACTTCTCTCAAGTACCCCTACCAAAACTAGACTCCCCATAAGTGGGAAAAATATGAGAAGCTGCATGCTCCCTGGTCTCCAGAGTAAGTTCATCAAGACTCACCACATTTTGCCGTGAGCAGAGATACTTAAGAATTCATTTTATGGAGGTGACCAGGTACTTCTCTATTTAGAATCAGTTTATCGCTGAAATAATATGCACTTAGATGTAGGGCAAAAGCGGAGTTTATGCCAGGACATCTGAGATTTGATTTGAATGGGACCCAGGAAAATCACAAAAAACAAACAAACAAACAAAAATGCTCAGTATAGCAAACTATGTGCTTTGAAGCAGACCTCCTTGTTTTGAAACTATTCCAATGCTCACTGGCTGTGTGACCTGGGCCTTAACCTCTCTCTTAGTTTCTCACTTGCACCATCATTATAATAACAGTGCCTGCAATTATTAATTATTGATAATAGTATCTACTATTATAATAGGGTCTGTGGCAGAATTATAGGAGATAAAGCATGGGCAGGGCTTAGCATGGTGTCTGGCCTGAGGAAGTTCATACTGAAGGTCAGATGCCCAAGGTGATGATCAGGATGTAAGGAGAAGGTACAACAGCTTGGGTACATACCAGATGTTTGATCCAGACTTCCTGCAGGTGAGTCCTTTCTAGGATATGTGAGTGAACTGCAAAAGACTCAAAGTGGTCATGCTGGGCCATGCAGATCCTATAAACTATGACGTAGGGTTGTTCTCATCATTTTGGAAAAGAGGGAACTGGAGCACAGAGAGACACAGACTGCTCGGCACCTACCTTAGGATTAACAGGCAGAGCTACGATTTGGATCTTAACGCCCACACATGCTCTTTCTAGTTTAAAACTCTTCCCCTGAAGGCAGAGCTTTCCCAAGTGGCTACAAATGAGAGGAAATCCCCAAAGGTCCAAACACCATGAAAAGTCACTGGAAAACCAAACCCATCTAAGGTGGACACAAAATATCCTTTCTCCTCTTTGTGATTATAAGGAAAAGCCCACAGCTTTGCAAGTAGCTTTTCAAAGGGTGTGGGGAAATAAGTTCTACTTATATTAACGGGTTAGAGGAAAGCTGAGGGCCGGAAGCTACCGACACAGGGCCAAAATGCCCGAGGTTAGCTAGCGAGATTTTGTAATGGGATCACGAGTAACTTGTTATATCACCTGCAGGAAATTACTTTCCATCTGACGCCAATTTCACAAACTCCACTTGCCCCCCAGACCCTTTGCTTCTAACACACACACAAGTTAATGATTATCTGATTGTTTTCTCCACCTTCACGTGTGTAAGATCTTGTTTTGTTCACATTCACCACGTGGGCAATATCTTGTGAGCTCAATAAATACAGAGACAAAAGCTTTATTCGGGGCTCTTGTCTCCTCCTGACCTTTATTCTTTGTCGTATTGAATGCTGCGTTTGCTCTCTTGGTGAACAAGAAAACTCTGGACTCCTAGTCTGTGACAAAAGGGTACATGCTAGTGTGCTCGTTTGTCCATGCACAGTGCCAAGTGTGAGGAAGCGGGTGTTGGCCGGGGCTCTCCTTGTGCTGGTCCCACTCCTCACTGCAGTGGGAATGCCCTTGGTCATGACAGGAATGCCCGCCCAATTCCTCTGCCTAGACACAAAGCATCTTCACTCAGGACTTATGGGCAAAAGCCAACAAGCCTCATGTCAAATTTGCTATGAGCCACATCCTGTGCTGAACCCTTCATATGCCTCATTGTATGTTAATTCTCTCACCTACTCTATGACATGGATGAAACATGCCCGTTTTACAGAAGGGAAAACTGAAGCTCTCCAAGGTCAGGTACATTACCAGTGTCATTCAAATGATGAGTAGGGAGATCCAAGATTCTACTGCAGGCCCATCAGACCCCAAACCTGCCCTCAATATCTTGTCTCACCCCAAGGAGTAACTCCTCAAGTGGTCACATCTTTGTAACAGTCAATGTTAGCTCCCAGGGAAGCCAAATGGTTCTAGATCCCTTTTATTAGGACAGTGCCTCTTCTCCCAGAAAAAGGTTGGTCCTTTAAACTGACGCCGCATTAACACTGAGAGAAATGTGTGTACCCAACTGTCTCGTTTGTAGACGGCAGCCACCCTGATTTGAAGGGAATCCAATACCAGCGATGACACCTAGTTCTTCGATGATTTCCAAAGCCTGGCTGGATAAAATAAATGTAAATTTCAGCACACCATCCTTTTCCACTACTGAGTGGGGGACTCCTTCACTCTGAGTAATAGAGCAAACACGGAATGGTGAGAGTACATGATACATCAGCTTTAACTTATGCAAGAAAGACAGCTTATTTTGCTCTTCCCATACTCCATGCACCTCCACCAGCTCAGGCATCAGCTTCAGAGCTGCCCTTTAAAAGGACAGAACAAGGAACAGAGATTCTAGGACCAAACAGGTAGGATCTTCTTCTCAGCTTTGCCTTTTCTCCTGCCGCATGCACATTTTTTTATTCCATAAATATTTAGGGCACGTCCAGCACCATGCCAGTCAAACTAGACCTAAAGAAATGGGTCCCTGCCCTCAAGGAGCACAAGGTATAGTAGGACAGGCAGGCAAATGGACCCACAATTACGATACAGTATAGAGACTGCAGGAAGAAAGGTGTGGGCAAGATAATTTGCATATCACTCTGCTTCTCTCTGCCTCTGTTTCCTCGTGTGTCACATGGGAATGATAATAAAAATCTATTGCACAAAGTTGGTGTGAGACCTACCTGTGATGCAGAACGGAAGGCATTCATACCCAGTCCAGGAGCACACAGGTTGTAGTTTGGATCATATAGTTTCCAGGTTAAGTGAGAAACCTATTGAAGGTGAAGCAATCGAACTATAAAGGCGAGCTGAAGGCATGAGGGGCAGAGAGATATGTGGCGGGATTTTGTACCCGCCGTGCTCTGCAGTGCTTCTCATGTCTCCCCCAGTCATCTACCAGTGGATGCAGAGAGAGGGGGTAGAGTGGAGGCAGGACTCAGGGCTGAGAACCTGCAGCCCTTGTTCGCACTGTCAACTCTTTTCAGGTTAATGCATGGAGTCTCCACATAAAATTTCATTTGAAGAAAGGGGTCAACAACTTGAAAAAAAGAAAAAAAGCTAACAAACCACTCTATGTCAAACTTGCACAAAATCACAAAACTCCCTAGCTAATTTTTTTAAGATTATTTATTATTATTTTTTTGAGAGAGAGAGAGAGAGACAGAGTACAAGCGCGGGAGGGCCAGAGAGAGAGGAAGAGAGAGAGAGAATCCCAAGCAGGCTCCACACTGACAGCATAGACCCATATGTGGGGCTCAAACTCACAAACCGTGAGATCGTGACCTGAGCTGCAACCAAGAGTCTGATGCTTAACCACCTGGGCCACCCAGGTGCCCCAGAAGATCTCTGGTTAAAATATGGGATTGCAATCCAGTTGGGAAACCCCTAGAATGGAGGTATGTTTGCTATGGTTGAAGAGTATAATCAAAAAATATTCTTCTAAACTCTCCACAAAGTTGGAAGATCAAGACAAGAATTTTATTACTGAATGAGCATTAAGTCTGAATGTAATGTGTTGCACAGGCAAGCCACTAAGATAAAACAGAAAGAAATCTCACCTTTCCATACAGGCAAGCAGATACAGCCCATTATATCCAAGTCAGAGGACTTGACAGCATCTCTTGTCACACAAAGCTCATCCTAAATTCACCTGGTAACTGGGGTGACCACCTGTGTCAGCTAATTACCTTTACACAAAGGAAAAATAAACAGCGCACATCTGTATGACAGGAGGTGGGCTTGCAATTTGGAGCTGGTGCCCCCCGAGGTCAGGCCCCCACAGAAACTGGGCAATAAGACGTGACCTCCCTGATGTCAACATTTCAAAGGAGTGCTTCCGAGGTCCCTGAGAAAGACCATCCTCGGTCATAATACCACCAAGAGAACTTTTAAAAGATTTACCTGTCAAAGGTCAGAGAAAGAATTTGAGTTACAGCTTTTCGCAACATTACAAGTTTTCTAAAATAAATGCTCTAAGAAAATAAAAGGGAAACATAACCTCTTTATTCTTAACCTGGAGAATTCAGCCTCTTATACCTGTCTTAAGCTCTCTGGTTTTTGTTTTTGTTTTTGTTTAGGATGGGAGGGTTAAGCATCAAAAATACATCCATATTCCCTCCTCTCCAGCTGGACAACAGGCTGGAGAGAAAGGCGGACAACATACTGGAAGACTTGACTGTTTGAATAGAGAAGGAAATTTCCATGATTCAAAATCCCCAGCTACACAAAATTCAACTACTTGTGAGACATGTTTTCAAATACGATTCCTACAAAATATTGGCTTACATTCGATTGGCTTCTGTCAATGGAGCCAAAGGGGATACACTTCCACGACCGACATGGGGAAAGGTAGACCTTCACACCACTTTGAAAACCTGCCCCATCATCCAGCATACCTCTGGAATAGAACCCCTCAGAATCCTCAGTGCCTGGTTCCTCCTGGTTCCGGCTCTGTGAAAGCAGGAAACTTGTCTGTCTTCTTCTTTGTGGTAGTTTCAAGTGTCTAGAAAAGTGGCTGGTGTGTAGTGGGTCTTCGGTGCATATTTGCTGAATTAATGAATGAAAGACTGAATACTTGATGAATCCTAATCTCTGATACCAAGCCGCAGGCTAATTCTCCCATGCCTGAGATGTTTGCAGCAGTCATTCAGCAAACATTTAAAAAACAAACTCTGCCGTCCAGCCTCTGCCCAGCCTTCCCTTGGAGACCAGACACAGACACTCCAGGCACCTAGCAGCTCCCTCATCACCGTCCTCATTATTATTTTACCTGGAGCTCAAAGCAAGTCCCACCCACTCCTCCTTTCTTCCTTCTCTGAATCCAGTGCGCTGATTGTTTTCCCTCACCATCCCCCTGAGAAAAGACAAGGCCACTGTCTGAACCAGGAGAGCTGGTAGATGAGAGGAGAGAAATAAAATCCATTTTTACGCCCATCCTGTGGTTTGCCTGCAGGGTTGCTGCTCCCTCTCCCGTCTCTCGGTGATGTCCAGCCCAAACATCTATGCTCTCTAAAACAGAAATAAGTTGTCCCTCAAGATCAATATAGAAATAACTGACATTTCCTTCAGACATTAAATTTTCATTTCAGTGAGGAAAAGACAGGGAACGGAGAGGAGTGGAGAGTTCTCTGAACAAAAACGACTTTCAGCCACATATTAAATGGCAAGCGTTCTAACATGAATCGAATGCCTAAGGAGCTACAGAATCAGGATCTGACTCCTGGGAGAAATCCCCCAGGAAAGCTTGACATTGAGGAAGGATCGTGGTTGCTCATTTCTTTCTCATGTGTAATACAGAGGGAACATTCCCAATAAGGACAATTATCAGCATTTGTGGTGCATTTTCTACACATCAGGTATAACCTAAGCCATCTGCTTAGGTTGTTCAATTCTCATGAAAGTCTACATGGCCTCACTCTTCCTGAGATTGTTCTTTTACAGGTGAGGAAATAATGACTCAGAGAGGTGAACTCACTTGCTAAAGATCACACAGCTTGTTAAGTGGCAAAGGCAGTATTTGAACCCAGATCTGTTGACTTCAGGACTCCCGGTCCACTATACTGCATGGGACAGAAAGAAGATGCAGAAAGAGAAGACTGGGAGGGAAGAAGGTAAATTTGGCCCTTTGTTCCCACCTAGGGCTCCAGGATTCTAAGATGCTGTGGTAGGATCTCATACCTGGAGGTTTCCAAAGACATGCAGTTCACCTACTGCTGGAGCTTTTTTTTTTTTTTTTTTTCTTTTTCCTAAGTCAAATCACTAGGTAACTGAATTTGCTTGCCTACATATCATAATTGGGCTAGGTACAGAACAGCTCTGACCTACTTTAAAATCAGTTTCAATGTACCCCATGGATTCTTTCCAGCTATTTTACAAACACCACTCTGTTTTTGTTAAATAAATTTAATTGCTCCTGGGGTGTTAACAGATGACACTGCCTCCCAAGAAGAGTTTGCCAAGATCAGAGCTTCTGTGCAACACTGTCTTGCAAGAAAATCCCTAAGCCCTGCTTTGTGACAGCCTCACAACTGGCCAACTGTGAGTTTTAAACCTCTAATATAATGTGTTATCAAAAAAACTCCTGTGACAGTACTTTTATTAATGAGATTTAAGATTCCTCACCCCTCTCAACCCTTTACCCGAGCCCCAATATTTTGTTTTGAGATGGAGATCTGGTAAGGGCTTCAAAGATGGTTTCTGTTTTTAAATATCCCCCTTGGAATTAATTGGGGGCAGGAGAAGCAGAATCAGTCATCAGAGAACACTAAGATCTGGGGAAGACAGATTCATTCAATCAATCCCATATTCAGTCCCTGGAAGGCATTCAGTGCTTGCTGTGAATGAGGCCGTGTTCTAGACTCTGTGGATGCACTGAAGAGCTAATGACCAGAACCAACCAGACTCATAGAGCTTCCAGCCTCATTGGGGAGAAATCTATAAAAAACAATCTCACCAAAAACATACAATTTTTTCTAATTGTCACAATTATCACAATGCCATAATGAAATAGTAAATGTAAGGAGAAGGTGGGTAGAAAATTAAAGGAGATGACCATTGAGCTTAGATCTGAAGGAGGAAAAAATGTTAAGCAGGAGAAGAGGGGAGATAGGAAATCATCAGATGCAGGCACTAGTACAGAGAACAGATTGGAGGGGACAGTAGTGATGCTAGATGCCAGTCGATCTCCAAAAGAACTCTAGAACAGTTCTATTTCAACTCCCATTGGCATCATAGACTATTTGTTACACTAACCTTAAAGATTATCTCATCCAATCTGTCATCCACTGTAAGCATCTCAAACTCTATTCATACAATGATTTAGAAAATATGTCGAAGATTTCTAGGCTCTGGAGATAGGGTGAGTAACAAAAAAAGCTCCAGTCTGCCTATAATGTATGTTCCAGTGAGAAGAATGAAATGATACCCAAAGAGGCAAATGGGGAACCGGTCAAAGTTTGGAAAGACTATGAAGAAATAAAAGTACAGAGTGGAGGATGGACAGCTTTCTGGGCAGGGCTATTTAAGTACGCAGTCTAGAAAATCCTCATCAGAAAGAAGGTGACATCCAAGGAAGACACTTGAAGAAGATAAGAGAGTGAGGCATGCAGGTATCAGGACAAAGGGCAGTCGAGACAGACCAAAGCACAAAACTAAAGGCCTCGAGGTAGGTGTGTGTGGGTGTGTTCTAGGAGCAGTGAGGAGGCCTCCATGGTTGGAGCCCAGGGAACGTGAGCAGGAGAGTAGTAGGAAATGAGGGCAAGTGGTGACAGAAGACCAGTTCCTCTAGGGCCTTGTAAGTCCTTTCACAAGAGGAAAGGCTGTTGCAATAAACAAGGCAAACACATTACGATAACGTGGACCCAGTAACAGTGGTAGAGAGAGTGAGAAGTAATTGTATTCCAGACATGTAGAGATACTAGAGCTAACGACACTTGCTGATGGACTCAACATGGAGTATGACAGAAAGAAGAGACACTAAGATGACTCCAAGGTTTATGGCCTGAGCAATTGGAACAGCTGGGCTACCAATGACTGAAATGGGAAAAACTGGGGTAGAAGCACATTTAGGGGAGAAGAATATAAAGAGAACAGGTGTGCACACATTAAGTACAAGATGCTCATACTAGAGTTAATTGAGATATGAGGCAGCCCATTAGTATTACAGGAGAAACTTCATGGAAGAGACGTAGGCTGCAGTCCCACAGTTGGGAGTATAGGATGAGATGACCTTCAGAGACAGTATAAAGAAGTCAGAGGACTAGGCTCCAAAGAACTGTTATCCAGGCAATCCAGTCCACTCTTTATACATTCATTCCACAGATATTGAACACCTTCCAAAGGCCAGAAAAAGGAGATCAAGAAGTGGAGACTAGGGGCGCCTGAATGGCTCAGTCGGTTAAGTGCCTAACTTCGGCTCAGGTCATGATCTCACAGTCTGTGAGTTTGAGCCCTGCATCAGGCTCTGTGCTGACACCCTGGAGCCTGCTTTGGATTCTGTGTCTCCCTCTCTCTCCGCCCCTCCCCTGCTCACGCTCTCTCTCTCTCTTTCAAAAACAAACAAAAAAAAACATCAAAAAAGATTTTTTTTAATTAAAAAAATCATAAGTGGAGATTTTTTTCCCCAGGTTTATAATCTAAACTGACTTTGTGACTTCCATTGACAAATAGAACAGGATGCAAGTGATAATGTGCTAGTCTTAAACATAGGACCAAAGAGGCCTTACATGCTTCCACTCTCTCTTTTGGGATCCTGCCACCATTTGTGCACCATATATGCAAGCCTGGGTGGGCCCACTGGGGCACAACAGACTATGTTGATGGGGAGCCAAAGTATAACACTCAAGAGCCAGCCAACCTGCAGACACATGAATAAAGCCAACCTAAACCAGCCAGCCTCCAGCTACCTCAGCAGCTGTTCATTGATGTTTAAGAGACCCCAGCATGCATTAGCAGAGTCCAGCCCACAAGAGCAGAACCACATAGCTGGCCCATTGTCTTATGAGAAATAACATATGGCAGCTGCTAAGTTTAGAGGTGGTTTTCCACGTAACAGTAGTTAACTAATACAATCTTTGTCTTCCCAACTCTACATTTGCAAATCCTATCCATCCTATTTTGTAAGTATCACCTTCTGTGAAACTTTGTCCAATAGCTACAGCAAGAAATCAGCTCTCACTCCTCTGAGATCCCACAGCATTTGATTTGTACCTTTCTATGCTTGTCAGAATAGGCTGGGCTGTGCAGCTGTAACAAATTCCAGGGGCTTAGTATAACCAAGATTTATTTCTTGTTCCCAATACATAGCCAATTGGAGTTACTGGGGAGTTCTGCTTCCCACGTTCACCCAGGGATCCTCACCGATGCAAGGAGCACCATCTTGTGACACTTTCATCTCAGACCGAGGCTTCAGAGAGCGCCTGGAGACTTCAGACTTGTTCTTCCCCCTACCTGCCCATTGCCCAATGTCCAGGTCTGATGACGCAGCCATATCTAAATGCAAGAGAGCTGGGAATACAAGGGAGCACGCAGATCCCTCTTCATGTCTCTGCTCTCCTTTCTCATGGCATCATTCCCTCAAATCTTTGATTTACATGGCTTTCTTGCTTCTGCAAAATGTCGTATACCGAGGTCTGGCTGCATAGGCATGCATGCTAGGCAGTCACACGGGGTGCCATTCTTAGAACCCCACACTCAGCTAAACAGTTTGATGTCATCATCTTAAAGTCTTAATAATTTTTGAACTAGGGATCTGTCATTTTCATTCTGCTCTGGGGCTCACAGATTATGCAGCTGCTCTTATCCATATGTAATCCAGTAGTTCCCAGTCCAGGGTGCTCAATGGAATCACTAGGGTGATGTTCAAAAATACAGCTACACTAGCCCCACCTGAGAACAATTAAATCAGACTCTAGGTCGGAGCCCAGGAAAAGGTTTTTGTTTTTTTTTGTTTTTTGTTTTTAAGTATCTTCAAGAGGGTCTCATGTGTACCCGATGTTGAACATCACTTCCCTAATGTCATGGCCCAGATAAGCCTCTTTTGGTACCTTCTCAGAATAAAATACAGTAAGAAATAAGTGTAAGGCAAAAAGCAATCAGCCAATGGTCTCCTGTAGTTTCAAAAGTGTCAACGCCTTTAATATAGTCTGAAAAATGATTCCAGATTAAATGAGAATGAATAGACAGCTAAATGCAAGACAGGATTCCGAACGAGGTTGCTTTGCAAAAGACCAGCGATACCATATCCGTCTAACAGAGACTTTAAGACAAGTATGTAAAGGCAGACGTACAAGGATTTCCACAGTGGCATTCTTTTTGGTAGTGAAAAATAAGAGTAGAGTCTTTTTTTTTTTTTAATTTTTTTTTAACGTTTTATTTATTTTTGAGACAGAGAGAGACGGAGCATGAACGGGGGAGGGGCAGAGAGAGAGGGAGACACAGAATCGGAAGCAGGCTCCAGGCTCTGAGCCATCATCCCAGAGCCCGACGCGGGGCTCGAACTCACGGACCGCGAGATCGTGACCTGAGCCGAAGTCGGACGCTTAACCGACTGAGCCACCCAGGCGCCCCAAGAGTACAGTCCTAATGTCCACCAACGGGATGGAGTTAAATGATAAAAATTGTGCTGTGTAAAATAGAGGGTAGTCCATATGTGATGACCTAGAAAATATCTCTGACATAATATTCTCTGAAAAATATAATTTCAAACTAATATGTACCTCATAGTTGTATTTTGCATATATGTATGTAATGTGTGGATGTGCATATAGGCATTTTGTAATACTAACAAATTTATTTCTGAGGGGAAAAGATTTCACTTAATTGGTATATATATTTATGTTTTTAAGTAGACTGTTGACAATTTCGACTCTTTTTCCAGCATTTTTCAAGTAACAAATTTATATGCAAGACTGACAACTGGCCTTCCTTTTGGCTGCTCTCGTCAAGCCAGTCGATCATTCTTTGTAACCACCCTTGAAGAAATCCATGAGAGCTTTTAATTTTAAGGAACTGCCCATATAAGTCTTCTGAGTCAAGCAGCATAAAACATAAGTGAAAAACCTGCCTTGGAAAATGGGCTCGAGTTGTTTCAGAAAAACGAGAATAAAAGGAATAAAGTATCCACAAGGAACTTCCATTTCAGTGAAGAATCAATGTTCTTAATTTCAAGAAATTCAAAGCTGGTGGTGCACTAATTATATGCATTGAATTTCTCCAAATGCAGATCTATTACATGTTTGTGTCTATCTCTTTGGGCATAAAATAGAGAGATGGGGGAGGCTGCTATAAGCTGTTTTCCTCCCTCCTTCCACAAACAATAATTTGGATGTGATAAGGATTTGCAAAACAAACAACAAGCTGCATAGGGCTTTGTGTTTCCAAGCCACAAGCATGAAAATCCATTTAAACCACTATCTCTCTGTCTGTCGAGATAAACAGGTTCTAAGTACCCTATATAAATCTCCAAACCATGGAAGAAAATAACCCCAAACTTTTTTCTTTATCTGGCCCCAATTAAAGTTCAATGCAGGGGATTTATAATCCCCATCTAAACAGGGCATCTGCGATTTGTGGCCTAACATAAATAACCAGCTTTAATGCTGTAAAAGGACAGTAAGGGTCAATTCCATATATTTATGCAGAAAGGAAAATGATACCAACATTCATCAGTACTCCACCAAGACTTCTCTTACTAAAGATATCTACACAGTAGATACTTGCATTTTTCCTCTCCAGCATCCATTCATTCTGTCTATATTGCCTGTATTTCCTCAGAGAGAATTACTTCCAGCCCATGGGTGTAGTATTGGGGAAACAATTCCAGGAGCCCATTTTCAATGAAAGAAGAAAAACCTCGATCCTCAGTATACCTGCCCCAGCAAGCCAGGGGGGCAAGCACTTGACCTAAGTTCTGGCAATGCAGTGCAATCTCTGCAGGTTCTCAGACCACCAACTTAGCTCCAAATTCACTTGTTTACCCTGCTTTGTACTACTGGACCTCAGACTCTGTAGACCCCACTTCCCCATTGGTCAGGTGGCTTCCTGACTGATTCTGCCAACAAGGAAACTGAACAGCAGGAGGAAGGGAAAAGCCACATGCTCTTCTTCATACACATGCTCTCCCTTCAGCATCCTGGCCATACATACCAATATCACCTGGTTCCTCTCCAGCTTCTCTCCACAGTCCTAGAAGCACCTCCTCTCACTCCCTCAGAGGTACCAGCCAGGCAGCTCCTAACCTTCTGGGGTTGCATCCAGCCCTATGAGGATCTTTCACTAACTCTAGACAGAGAGGTGGCAGCTGGCTAAGGTCCTCCCCTCAAAGGCCTGGACCTCTGCTCCTCCGTGCTTCTTTTCCAAGCTTCCAGTCTGATGACACCAACTTTTTCTCATTCTCTAGTCATAGGCAGATCAGCTTCTTCCTGGAGGTACTGTGTTGTGTTCATTTTCACTACTGTATATCCTCCAGCTTCCCTACATTAAAGCCTCTCTTAAAATAACTAGCATGGGGGTGCCTGGATGGCTCAAACAGTTAAGCATCCACCTCTGGATTTCAGCTCAGATCATGCTCTCACAGTTTTGTGAGTTCGAGCCCCACATCGGGCTCTGCATGGACCCTGCAGAGCCTGCTTGGGATTCTGCCCCTCCCCTGTTCATGCTCTATTTCTCTCAAAAATAAACAAATAAACTTTTTTTTGATATTTTTAAATTTTTTTAATGTTTATTTATTTTTGAGAGAGAGAGAGAGAGAGAGAGAGAGAGAGAAACAGAGCGTTATCAAGGAGGGGCAGAGAGAGGGAGACGCAGAATCGAAAGCAGCCTCCAGGCTCTGAACTGTCAGCACAGAGCCGGACATGGGGCTCGAACTCACAAGATGTGAGATCATGACCTGAGCCAAAGTCGGAGGCTTAACTGACTGAGCCACCCAAGAACCCCAAAATTAATAAATAATCTTTAAAAATTATTTAAAAAAATAAAATAACTAGCATAGATTTGTTTTCCTTACTAGACTGGGACTGCCCTAGGCACTCTCACCAGGTTGCCGACCCCTGTGTAAGTGACTGAGGAGAGAGATAGGTTGGAGGTTTTCTTTTCTTTTTTTTTTTTTTTTTAAACCATGTTCTTTTTTTTTTTAATATGAAATTTGTCAAATTGGTTTCCATACAACACCCAGTCCTCACCCCAACAGGTGCCCTCCTCAATGCCCATCACTCACTTTCCCCTCCCTCCCACCATCCATCAACCCTCAGTTTGTTCTGTTTTTAAGAGTCTCTTATGTTTTGGCTCCGTCCCTCTTTAACTTTTTTTTCCCCTTCCCCTCCCCCACGGTTTTCTGTTAAGTTTCTCAGGATCCACCTAAGAGTGAAAACATATGGAGGTTTTCGTTACAAAGTGGATGCAGCCACAGGTTGGTCTTGACTCAGCTTTTCAAGTGACAGAACTATTGCCTGCTTCCCTTTTGCAAGCTCTCCCCCTACTCTTTGTTTCCCCTCATCCTCAGGTCTGAACCTCCAACCTCTGTTGGATTCTGTAGGCCCCCGGTAAACCTTCTGAAAGATTCCTTTCACTTAGTTTGGCTAAAATTAGTTTTTGTTGCTTGTGAGTAAGAAAACAAATGATACTGACATCCTAAGCAGGGAGGTTTGAGCAAACGTCTTCCATCAATCCATCCTTGAGTCCATAAGGACTTAATGAGCAGTGCACTTGGAACAAACAAAATCAACTCCAGGTATCCTAAGCACTTTCTCTTCAACCTTGAAAAAACCCAGAAAACTGTATCATTAGTTTCTGATATCTTCTTAATAACCACACACACACACACACACACACACACACACACACACTCATTTGCTCATAGATCACTGAGCTCATCTCCTGCACTTAACAGGCCAGAGAGAAGAAGAGACGGAGACAAGGCCATACAGCAGGAGTCACAGCCATGCCCCAGGCTCCAAGTACACAGCCTTCCTTCCATCCACTTTCTACCCACTTATCTGTATCTTAGGGAAATCTTCCTGAGAATTAAAAGAATATGAATAAATGCGGTGCACTGAGTAGTGTATAGAGGATTTACAACCCTAGTCATTACCAAATTGTTTTTTTTAACTTTACTTTTTATTTTTTAAAATTTACATCCAAATTAGTTGGTATATAGTGAAGCAATGATTTCAGTAGATTCCTTAATGCCCCTTACCCATTTAGCCCACCCCCCTCCCATAACTGCTCCAGCAACCCTCAGTTTGTTTTCCATATTTATGAGTCTCTTTTGTTTTGTCTCCCTCCCTGTTTTTATATTATTTTTGTTTCCCTTCCCTTATGTTCATCTGTTTTGTCTCTTAAAGTCCTCATATGAGTGAAGGCATATGATTTTTGTTTCTCTGACTAATTTCACTTAGCTTAATACCCTCCAGTTCCATCCACATAGTTGCAAATGGCAAGATTTCATTCTTTTTGATTGCCAAGTAATACTCCATTGTGTGTATATATATATATACACATATATATATACGTATATATATACATATATATACACATATATATATACATATATATATACGTATACATATATATACGTATATATATATGTATATATATACGTATATATATGTGTATATATATACGTATATATATATGTATATATATGTGTATATATATATACATATATATACGTATATATATGTACATATATATATGTATATATATGGGTGTGTGTATATATATATATATATATATATATATATATATATGTATATATGTATATATATATACCACAACTTCTTTATCCATTCATCCATCAATGGACATTTGGGCTCTTTCCATTCTTTGACTATTGTTGATAGTGCTGCTATAAACATGGGGGTACATGTGTCCCTTCGAAACAGCACACCTGTATCCCTTGGATAAATGCCTAGTAGTGCAATTGCTGGGTCATAGGGTAGCTCTATTTTTAGTTTTTTGAGAAACCTCCATACTGTTTTCCAGAGTGGCAGCACCAGCTTGCATCGCCACCAACAATGCAAAAGAGATCCTCTTTCTCTACATCCTCGCCAACATCTGTTGTTGCCTGAGTTGTTAATGTTAGCCATTCTGACAGGTATCAGGCGATATCTCATTGTGGTTTTGATTTCTATTTCCCTGATGATGAGTCATGTTGAGCATTTTCTCATGTGTCGGTTGGCCATCTGGATGTCTTCTTTGGAGAAGTGTCTATTCATGTCTTCTGCCCATTTCTTCACTGGATTATTGGTTTTTTGGGTGTTGAGTTTGAGAAGTTCTTTGCAGATTTTGGATACTAACCCTTTATCTGATATGTTGTTTGCAAATATCTTCTCCCATTCTGTCGGTTGCCTTCTAGTTTTGCTGATTGTTTCCTTTGCTGTGCAGAAGCTTTTTATTTTGATGAAGTCCCAGTAGTTCATTTTTGCTTTTGTTTCCCTTGCCTCTGGAGACATGTTGAGTAAGAAGTTGCTGCGGCCAAGATCAAAGAGGTTTTTGCCTGCTTTTTCCTCGAGGATGTTGATGGCTCCCTATCTTACATTTAGTTCTTTCATCCACTTTGAGTTTATTTTTGTGTATTGTGTAAGAAAGTTGGACAGGTTCATTCTTGTGCATGTCACTGTCCAGTTTTCCCAGCACCACTTGAAGCAGAGACTGTCTTTATTCCATTGGTTACTCTTTCCTGCTTTGTCAAAGTTTAGTTGCCCATACGTTTGTGGGTCTGTTTCTGGGTTCTCAATTCTATTCCATTGATCTGAGTGTCTGTTCTTGTGCCAGTACCTTACTGTCTTGATAATAACAGCTTTGTAGTATAGCTTGAAGTCTGGGGTTGTGATGCCTCCTACTTTGGTTTTCTTTTTCAAGATTGCTTTGGCTATTTGGAGTCTTTTCTGGTTCCATACAAATTTTAGGATTATTTGCTCTAGCTCTGTGTAGAATGCTGGTGTTACTTTGATAGGGATCATGTTGAATATGTAGATTGCTTTGGGTGGTATCGACATTTTAACAATATTTGTTCTTCCTATCCAGGAGAATGGAATACTTTTCCATTTTTTTGTGTCTTCTTCAATTTCTTTCATCAGCTTTCTATAGTTTTCAGTGTATAGACTTTTCACCTCTTTGGTTAGATTTATTCCTAGGTATTTTATGGTTTTTGGTGCAACTGTAAATGGGATCAAGTCCTTGATTTCTCTTTCTGTCACTTCAATGTTGGTATAGGAATGCAGCCGATTTCTGTGCATTGATTTTATATCCTGCAACTTTGCTGAATTCATGAATCAGTTCTAGCAGTTTTTTCGTGGAATCTTTTGGGTTTTCCATATAGAGTATCAGATCATCTGCGAAGAGTGAAAGTTTGACCTCCTCCTGACCGATTTGTATGCCTTTTATTTCTTTGTATTGTCTGATTGCAGAGGCTAAGACTTCCAATACTATGTTGAATAACAGTAGTGAGAGTGGACATCCCTATCTTGTTCCTGACCTTAGGGGGAAAGCTCTCAGTTTTTCCCCATTGAGGATGATATTAGCGGTGGGTCATTCGTATATGGCTTTTATCATCTCTAGGTATGCTCCTTCTATCCCTACTTTCTTTAGGGTTTTTATCAAGAAAGGATGTTGTATTTTTGTCAAATGCTTTCTCTGCATCTATTGAGAGGGTATTATGGTTCTTGTTCTTTATTTTATTGATGTGATGAATCACGTTAATTTTTTAGCAGATATTGAACCAGCCCTGCATCCCAGGTATAAATCCCACTTGGTCCTGGTGAATAATTTTTTTAGTGTATTGTTGGATCCGGTTGGCTAATATCTTGTTGAGGATTTTTGCATCCATGTTCATCAGGGAAATTGGTCTATAGTTTTCCTTTTTAGTGGGGTGTCTGGTTTTGGAATCAGGGTAATGCTGGCTTCATAGGAAGAGTTTGGAAGTTTTCCTTCCATTTCGGTTTTTTGGAACAGTTTCAAGAGAATAGGTGTTAACTCTTCCTTAAATGTTTGGTAGAATTCCCCTGGAAAGCCATCTGGCCCTGGACTCTTGTTTTTTGGGCAGATTTTTGATTACTAATTCGATTTCCTTACAGGCTATGGGTCTGGTCCAATTTTCTATTTCTTCCTGTTTCAGTTTTGGTAATGTATATGTTTCTAGGAATTTGTCCATTTCTTCCAGATCACCCATTTTGTTGGCATATAATTGCTCATAATATTCTCTTATTATTGTTTTTATTTCTGTTGTGTTGGTTGTGATTTCTCCTCTTACTTTCTTGATTTTACTTATTTGGGTCCTTTCCTTTTTCTTCTTGATCAAACTGGCTAGAGGTTTATCAATTTTGTTAATTCTTTCAAAGAACCAGCTTCTGGTTTCATTGATCTGTTCTACTGGGTTTTTTTTGTTTTGATAGCATTAATTTCTGCTCTAATGTTTATTATTTCCTGTCTTCTGCTGGTTTTTGGTTTGTTTTTACTGTTCTTTTTTCAGCTCCTTAAGGCATAAGATTAGGTTGTGTATCTGAGATCTTTCTTCCTTCTTTAGGAAGGCCTGGATTGCTATATACCTTCCTCTTATGAACACCTTTGCTGTGTCCCAGAGGTTTTGGGCTGTGGTGCTATCATTTTCATTGACTTCCATATACTTTTTAATTTCTTCTTTAACTGCTTGGTTAGCCCATTCATTCTTTAGTAGAATGTTCTTCAGTCTCCAAGTATTTGTTACCTTTCCAAATTTTTTCTTGTGGTTGATTTCGAGTTTCATAGCATTGTGGTCTGAAAATATGCACAGTATGATCTCATTCATTTTGCGCTTACTTAGGGCTGATTTGTGTCCCAGTATATGGTCTATTCTGGAGAATGTTCCATGTGCACTGGAGAAGAATGTATACTCTGCTGCTTTAGGATGAAATGTTCTGAATATATCTGTTAAGTCCACCTGATCAAGTGTGTCATTCAAAGCCATTGTTTCCTTGTTGATTTTTTGATTACATTATCTGTCCATTGCTGTGAGGGGGGTGTTGAAGTCTCCCACTATCATGGTATTACTATCAATGAGTTTCTTTATGTTTGTGATTAATTGATTTATATATGTGGGTGCTGCCACATTTGGCACATAAATGTTTACAATTGTTAGGTCTTCTTGGTCTATAGACCCCTTGGTTATGATATAATGCCCTTCTGCATTTCTTGATACAGTCTTTATTTTAAAGTCTAGATTGTCTGATAGAAGTGTGCTACTCCAGCTTTCTTTTTGACCATTCTCATGATAGATGGTTCTCCATCCCCTTATTTTCAATCTGTAGGGGTCTTTAGGTCTAAAGTGGGTCTCTTGTAAACAGCATATCAATGGGTCTTGTTTTCTTATCCATTCTGTTACCCTATGTCTTTTGACTGGAGCATTGAGTCCATTGACGTTTAGGTGAGTACTGAAAGATATGAACTTATTGCCATTATGATGCTTGTAGAGTTGGAGTTTCTGATGGTGTTCTCTGGTCCTTTCTAATCTTTTGTTGCTTTTGGTATATATACATATATATATTTTTTTCATCTTTTGTCCCCTCAGAGAGTCCCCCTTCATATTTCTTGCAGGACTGTGTTTAGTGGTCACAAACTCCTTTAATTTTTGTTTGTCTGGGAAACTTTTTACCTCTCCTATTTTGAATGACAGTCTTGCTGGATAAAGAATTCTTGGCTGCCTATATTTCTGATTCAGCACACTGAATATATCCCGCCACTCCTTCCTGGCCTGACAGGTTTCTGTACATAGGTCTGCTACAAACCTGATCTGTCTTCCCTTGTAGTTTAGGGACTTTTTTTCCCTTGCTGCTTTCATGATTCTCTCCTTGCCTGAGTATTTTGTGAATTTGACTATGATATGCCTTGTTGATTATCGGGTTTTGTTGAATCTAATGGGAGTCCTCTGTGCTTCCTAGATTTTGATGTCTGTGTCTTTCCCCAGGTTAAGAAAGTTCTCTGCTATGATTTGCTCACATAACCCTTCTACCCCTATTTCTCTCTCTTCCTCCTCTGGGACCCCTATGATTCTGATGTTGTTCCTTTTTAATGAGTCACTGAATTCTCTAATTCTTAAATAGTGCTCTTTTGCCTTAATCTCCCTTTTTTTTCTCTGCTTCGTTATTCTCTATAAGTTTGTCCTCTATATCGCTGATTCTCTGTTCTGCCTCGTCCATCCTTGCCGTCGCTGCATCCGTCCGTGATTGCAGCTCAGTTATAGTAGTTTTCATTTCATTCTGGCTCTTTTTTATGTCTTTTATCTCTGCAGAAAGGGATTCTAATCTATTTTTGACTCCAGCTAGTATTCTTATTATCGTGATTCTAAATTCTGGTTCAGACATCTTGCTTGTGCCTGTGTTGGTTAAATCCCTGGCTGTCGTTTCTTCGCGCTCTTTCTTTTGAGGTGAATTCCTTCGTTTTGTCATTTTGAAGGGAGAAAAGGAATTAATGAGGTAGAAAAATTGAAATTAAAAAAATTAAAAAGAAAAAAATATTAAAATAATTATTAAAAATACACCCACACAAAAATCGAATAGATAATGCTAGATCCCAGGTGTGTTTTGGTTTGGGTGTAGACAGTGGTTTGACAGATTAGAGAAACAAACAAAAAAAAGGAGGAGGGGAGGGGAAAATAAGGAAATCATTTGAGAATTTGAAATAATGAATACACTAAAGTAGACTAAAATACACAAAAGTAGAGAATATAGTAGAAAAAATTTTAGAAAAATATTTTTAATAAAAATAAATATGAATTTTTTGTTTTCTGTATTTAAGAAAAAAGAAACAAAAAAGAGAAAAAAGAGAAAAAAGAAAAATGGAAAAGACAAAAAAAAGAAATCGTTTGAAAATTTGAAAAAGTGAATACACTGTAGTAGACTGAAAATGATGGGAGTAAGATAGAATTTGAAAAAACTTACATAAAAGCAAAAATATAGTAATAAAAATTAAATAAAAATATTTTTTAAAGAAATTGAAAGTAAAAATGAAGTTTTTCTCTTTTTGCATTCAAGAAAAAGAAAAGAAATGAAAAAGAGAAAAAAAGAAAAGAAAAAAAGGAAATTGAAAATTTGAAAAGGTGAGTACACTGAAGTAGACTAAAATAAAATGATGGAAGTAAAGTAGAATTTGAAAACATTTACACAAAAGTAAAAAATATAGTAATAAAAATTAAAGACAGATATTTTTAATAAAAATTGAAAATAAAAATGAGTTTTTTCTCTTTCTGTATTCAAGAAAAAGAAAAGAATTGTAAAAGAGAAAAAGGAGAAAGAGAGAAAAAAAAATTGAATGGATGAACCTGCTAACAGATTGAAGTAGGACTGAAATTGCTTTGTTTTCCCCTAGAGGTCTGTCCATGTAGCTCTTTATAGTCCATAGATTAAGCCAGCGGTGAGGTTTTTGTTCTCGAAGAGCGAAGTTGGCCCAGTGGGCAGGGCTCAGTGTAACAGCTCCACTCTCCCCTAGATGGCGCTGCTAGCCTACTGGGGTGGATTCTTGCGGTGCTTGTCGGTGCGCATGGGCATGCGCATGTGCGGGAGCGTTGAAAAAATGATGCCACCCAGCCACCCACTCTATTCTCCCAGATCAGCAGTCGCGCGCCAGTCCTCCGTCTTCAGCTCTTGTCCACTCCCCGCTTTTCCACTCTCCGTGACCAGGCCCCAGGCAGTACCTCTCTCCCAAGTTCTGTCTCAGATGCGGCTATTTTCCCCGGCCCCTTACTTCCGAAGGACTGCGGCTTTGATCCGCTCCGCCCCTCTGCGGGAGGGCCTCACCGAGCTATGGCCAAATGAGCAATGGCTGAATGTCGGCTGCACTCAGGAACGCCCGCTGGACCCTGCTGTTGCCCCGAGACTGTGGCCATGCGCCAGCCCATCCCAGAAAATGTCCACGAGACAGTGTAGCAGTAGTGTCTCTGGGATTATGGAAAATCACAACACACGTCTGGCACCGGGCTTCACCCTCAACAAGCTTGCCCCAGCACCAGCGAATGTGGCTGCCTTCCGGGGTCTGCTGGGACCAGGTGGCTTCAACAGTCTCTACCAAACGTCCTTCCAGCAGTGGAACCGCTTTTCCCTGTGTGACCTGAGAACCTCCCGGACCCCACTGTGTTCCTGGGGATACACCTTTCCCACCAGAGCACCGCCAGGCATCGAGCTGCGGAGTTGCAGCCTTTGCGCTCCCCTTGTTTACAGTCTTAATGGAATTTAAACCCTCTCCTTTCTCCCTTTTTAGTTTAGTCCCTGCGGCTGTTTCCAATTTTCCACTTTCTCTCCAGCTGCTTTTGGGGATGGGTGCTTTTCCCGTATGCTCCCCCCACTCCTCCCCAGTCTCCATCCTCTCTCCACCCGCAAAAGCGGTTCCCTACATTTCGGGGCTTCTTGCTCCCCAAGTTCAGCTCTTCGTGTCGTGTACCTGCTGAATTCTGTGGTTTGGGTTGTGCAGATTGTTGTGTTAATCTCCCAATTGGTTTTCTAGGTATGTAGGATGGTTTAGTGTTGGTCTGGCTGTATTTCATGGACGCGAGACACACAAAAAGCTTCCATGCTCCCAAAATAGTTTTTTAATCTAAGAGACTCCTATACCTAAATGTGACAGCTACCGGGAAGGAAAGCAGTGGATCTTTTTCTGAAATAGCTGACAGGAGCATGCCATGAGGATAGGAGTCTTGGGTTCAATTCCTGATTCTTCCCTTTATTTTTATTAGTTGACTTTGAACCTGTTATATTACCACAAAGAGCCACATTTTATTTTCCATAAAATGAAGATTATAAAACAAATGCCTATTCTACTTCACAGTTACTTTAACCAGCAAATGCATTCATCCAGCAAATACGTGGACTGTATGATTTTAGGAGGTGGGAACATGGCAGCAAGCAAAACAAAATCCACATCCTCTGAGAACTTACATCTTAGTAGAGGGAGGTGGTCAGTACACAAATAAACTTGCAATGAAATATTTCAGAGTGCAGTAAGTGCTATGGGAAAATAAAATCAGGTAATCTGATAATGAGTGGCCAGGCTTTTTGAGAAGATGACCCTTGAGCTGATTCATGAGGTGGATAAAAAAGAAAAGATCTAGAAGGAGAACATTCTAGATGGTGGGAAGATGACTTCAGAGGTCTCCAAACAGGAACAAGTTTGGGGTTTTGAGGGAGAGGAAAGAGTGCTGGTGCAGCTGGCCCTGAGTGAGTAACAGGGAGAGTGGAATTGAGTTGAACCTACAAAAATAAAAGTCTTCACAACTTGTCATCTAGCAGGACATACTTTATACACTGTACGAAACCAATCATTCTATTCTTCTCATTCCCAACTTTATCTTTCCAGCCTTATATTGCATAATTTCTTATTAACATTTAATGGTCAATGACTTTCTAACACTTTCACTTTAAATTTTCTGTATTCTTCCTTTTGCCAGATAGGCACACACAAGTTTCCTCTAAAGGGATTCTATGAGAATTTTCCATTTTATGTTTTATTTTCTTTTAATAATCATAATCATTTTTGTCTTGTGAGCCAGAGAGGCAGTATATTACAATGGATAAGCAGCTGAGTTTTAGAATCAGTTCTTAGATTTGAATCCTATCTCTCCCAGACAGTAGTAATACTAAGCTGGATAAACAGCTTCTCTAAGCCTTGGGTTTTTCACCCATAAAACAGCCTTAAAGTGTTTTCAGAGTTTTGTGAGTGGATGTGTGTAAGAGGCAAAGTTTGACACAGGGAAAGCATCCGATGAATGATAACTCTAAGTGGTCCTTTGCACAGTATTTCTTCTTCTTCAAGACTGTTGCTTCAAGACTCAAGTAAGATGTCATCTGAAGAAGCCTGCTGATGGGGTTTCAGAGTGATGGTGGGGTCCGGAGCTGATGGCCAAGAAAGAATTCTTGAGACATCTTTGGTGCAAAAAGGTAATTTTATTAAAGTCAGGGGACAGGACTCATGGGCAGAAAGAGCTGCACTGGGGTTGTGAAGCATGACTGATTATATACTGTGGAGTTGGGGGAGATAAAGTCAAGAGGAAGTTTCTTAAAAGGATTTTCGTATGCTAAAGACAACTCACAGATTACTGGAGGCCTAGGCAAAAGGAAAAAAGAAAATTTTCCCTCCTGGGTAAGGGTAAGGGATGGCTTTAATCTGTTGTTTGTAACTCAAGGCATGTGCATAATTGCACCATCTACTGAATTGTATGACATTAACTGTTTGTGTTAACCCAAAGGAATAATCCTGCGATTGCTCAAATGCTTGCTCACTTTATCTTTGAAAGAAGAAACAAAATTCTTTAAAAGAGGAAACTGAAGCGACAGAATTCACCTAATCCACAAAGACTGGTTAAAATTTGACTTTTCAAAGTCAACCAGAAAGCAATTAAATGTCATTAGTATTTTAAGTTTCTCTGAAATTAGACTTGTACTCATCTCTCAAGTATCCATTGGCTGTAGAAGCAAAATAGTCTCCGCTATAATGGAGAAGACAGTATCTCTTGAGAAGAATATTATTTTAGCTCTCAGGACTCATATGAGAACCATGGATTCAATCTACCACAGGAGTCAACATGTAATTGACAGTTCCAGAGAAACCTGGAAGGAATGGCACCCTCTGGAGTTTTCCACTGTGACCCTCCTTCCTTTGTTCCATTGCCTCTCAATCGGTTTTCAAAGATAAGAGCCCAGTAATCTCAAAACTGCATCAAGTGTAAGAACCTATGCTATTGTGAAAGAAATATGGTTTGATTTTTCTACCCAAACATAACGGAAATAGGTTGGAAAGGCAGGAGATGCAAATCTCTACCTATTTATGGAAGACATTGTATCTTACTCCTGAAAATGCTTCCTTCCCCAAGAGCCATTCATCCCCAAAGCTGAACAGTCAGACAAATGTCATGCTGTTTTCTGTGAAGTTGTTACATTCTCAGGTCCTCCCTTGAAGAAAGGGAAATGCAAAAATATATCCTCAGTTCTCTTCACCTGAGCTTAGAAACAGCCTCTGCAGTAATTGAACCGAGGTAATCAAATGTGGTTCACAAATTGATTCTCCTATCAGTAAAAAGCTCATTTAAATAAAATGATTGATACCAACTCAGGACAAAGACTGTTTTCTTTACTTCCCCAGCAAATAAATCTGTCCTCGTTGTTAATGTCAGGGATTCTGGAAAAAAAACAACAACAACAACAAAGCAAAGAAAAAGGAAGACAAGAAATCGAGAAGCAAATACAGAGTGTATTATGAAGGAAAACTCTATTTAACATTCTGCTGCATCTCCAAAGCCTAGATATAAAGAACTGGACAACCCCCCCCTCCACCCCAACTTTGTACCTCCCTCCCCTTTCTTAAGAATGTCACTGTTCTGTTAACCTCTTGTCTCACTCCTTGGGCAATCCCAAATAAGCCCACACAGGACAAGACACTCCAGCTTCAGAGATTATGTCACTCACTATTTTAGAGAAATGTGTCATCTCCCAATGTAAGCAGTCAAGATCGTGTTTATTTCTAATTCTTATATCGGATGCCAAAGGCCCAGCAATTGTAATAGAGAAAACCTACCAAAAACATTGTAAAACAACTATCCCACACTGGCCTGTTAGTAATCATTAGTGTGGAACCAGGTTCCACTTGTAATTTGCTCTTTCCACCTGCTCTCAGAAACTTCATGCTTGCCTCCCTGGAGAAATTACAAAACCTGTTGAATTGCAGTTATTGACTTGGAAATGAACTTTGGAGAAAATTCTCTAGCTTTTTGTGCATTCTTTGCCTCCTCTTGAAAGCTCTTTCTCACCTGTTTGAGACCCAGGGCTTTCGTATTGTCTCCCTTAATTTCTTAGTCCAATGCTGATTTCTCTCTTTCTTGAAACCTTATTGTCCCTAGCCCTTAATCACACAATGTACTGCATCTTTCTTTGGCCGTTTTATCAGCCTGGTATCCCAGCTAAGCTGTTAGTTTCTTAAGGGCAACAGCCATGGACTGTATCTCCCACAGTATCCAGCACTGTGCTAGCCAAATTACAGCCTCTCAGAAGATACTTCTCCAATGACCTGCCTCTTCCCCTTCTGCACAACTTCATAATAATTCAAGTGAGTTCACTGAATCTCAACCTTATGGACCTTGGGCTGCTTTGCACACTTGCTGGGCTCACTTCGAGTTTCAAGGAAAAGAATTTAACTGAATTAGTTGCCAACATTTAAGAATCAGGCAACTTGGGTCGCCTGGGTGGCTTAGTCAGTTAAGTGTCTGACTTCAGCTCAGGTCATGATCTCGCAGTCTGTGAGTTCAATCCCTGTGTCGGACTCTGTGCTGACAGCTCAGAGCCTGGAGCCTGTTTCAGATTCTGTGTCTCCTTCTTTCTCTGTCCTTCCCCCACTTGCACTGTCTCTCTCTCTCTCCCTCAAAAATGAATATTAAAAAAAAAAAAAATCAGGCGACTTGATGTAACATTTCTGCTTTCTGGCTTCTCTTCAGAATTATACGATTTGGCCATCCTGGCCCTGTTCTTGCACAAGAGCAACACACAGAGCTGCGTTGTAGCTGCCCCTTTACATGGGGCATGTTCTCCAAACTCAATAGCTCTAAATTCTAGTCAGCTTCATGTATGTATTTTCTGCCTCGTTCAAAAAGCTTATGAGTTTAACCTATATCTGCTTTAAAGGAAAGTCAGATTATTTTCCTAAAAAGTCTATCTCTTTTAAAATCAGTGTTAGTTGTTTTAACTAAAACCAAATCCATTGTCTCAGACTCCAGGAACTTGCTTGGTTTTGCTCCCTCCCTATCCTGCTTGCTGGCCACACCATCCTAGTTATCTAACAGAAAAGCCTCACGGTTTCTGAAACTATACACCATCCTTCACTAAATCCTGTCCACTCTACCCCCAGAAACATTTCCAAAATCCATCCCTTCCTAGCTGCTTCTACTGCCCCGCTTTCTGATCTCCTGTCCTTCTTACCTGGATCTCCTAACTTGCCTTACATCCTTCAGTCTCTTTTCAAATACACCCTCCATGTCCCACCAAATGGCACAAGGCTGATTTTGTTACTCCTCTCTTCAAAAACCCAGTCTCCCTATTGCCTACAAAACCAAGTCTGAATCCCAGACCTCCCCCATTTGCTGTCAGTTTACCTTAATGGACATATAGACTCTGTATTTTCCAAAGACACCTCCATCCCAGTGGACTAGCCTTCAGCCTTCAAAATCACCCTGGACTAGTCCATTTCAAGGCTCAGTTCCCAGGAAGGCAAGATGAGAACTAGAATCATGTATTGCCCCTCCTAGGTGAATGGACCATTTAAAGGAGACTCGGAGAAAGGAACTCAATAACATCGCTTTATTTCTTATCATGGTGCAATTGTAGCTTATGTTAGTCAGAATAAGAAAGCCACTTCCTGGAGGAGTAGAACTTTCCCAAAATGTCTTGAATCATCCACAGCAGATACTGATTCTATCTAAGTAAAACCAGACTTTTGTGGACCTCAATTTCGGCCATTTCTCTGATTTGGGGGTCCCTTAGAACTCAATTTGGAGACTTTGGAAAAGCAAAATTACAGCTGATTTCTTACTTTCAGAAAGTAGAATAAGAGCTAACGTGCCTTTTAGGAATCATACTAGTTATATCCTGATTTATGTTTTGTTTGTTTTTTAACAAGGTTTGATTTTCAGTGGCCACATTGTTAAACATATGAAAAGTTCTTACAACTGGCTGAGGAAAATGCTTTTTTTCAGATGGCCCTTTCCTTGCTCAGCTTTCTATTTCTGTTAATGGGCTTAAAACTAATTAGAGTAAATTAATTCCTCAGAATAATAACAATTGTCAGGGAGTCGCACACCAACGCTTTATTCTTGCAGATGAGAACTTCCTGGGGGTTGGGAAGCAATTACAACTTCTTAATGATGTATGGATATAAAGGACACTGAATCTGTATCAATTATGTTTTATTTATTTGTTTCAGAAACTTTTAATGAATTTAAGGGGAAAATTACACATCTCAATGTAAAGTGATTACCCTCTCTGAACTACAGTCCCCCCTTGGTCACAAGTGGCTCGTCAGGCTAGTCTTACAGCATCTGGGCCATTGAGAAAGCACCAAAGGAAACTGTGATGAGTAGTGCCCATTATTTATTCATGAGCACTTTTCTTACATATTTACCATTTGCAAAATACTTGGATGTCATCAGCATATGGGACTTCTGGAAAAATGTCTGCTCACCATCTTGAAAGGACAAAAGTGGAGAATGCTGAGTCACCCAGAAGATGCGGGAATCCAACCTTGAATTTTACCCCTAGTTGTTCTTTGACCCAGTTTCAATAATATGCAACTAAACTCTACTCCCTGGATTCAAAATATCTCCAGTTGAACAAATAACATTAGCATCTAAGCCCAAGAATTCTAGACGTTTTTGTATTGTGAATGGTCTGATGACTGATGGAACTGTCATATCAATCTCCTCTCCAATATTGCTCTTAAATATGTTCTTTCTCCCCATCTACACAGCTGGAGACCCACTATTAGCCCATATCATCCTGACCATCTCTTACGATTCCACCTCACACTCAGTATGTATGATCAGCCTCTTCCTAATCTCAGCGTCCTATCTCAGCCCTCTCCTATCCTCCACCTTACAAACTGAGTGAATGGCACGGATCTTACCATCACCATCGTCATGACTGAAATTATATTATCATAATTCAAGTATCAGGTCTGAGTTACAAACAGGAGGAATGGACTCTGGTTAATTTAAGCATAAAATGATGTACCTATTGGATATTGGGTAGTTTCCATATTCCCTATGAAGCCCGAAGAACTGTGTCTGAACTTGCACACCCATTATTCCCTTCTCAAGGACGGTCTGTGGAGGGCACACAGACTCCACTGCCAGGCTCTGCAGTTCATGCTGTTCTTACCTCTGAGGCAGGGCTTTGGGTGCCTCTAGGAGAGCTGCTGACTCTGTTGACCCTCCTGTCATGTGCATCGCCACCACTAACACCACTCCCTCCAGAAAGAAGACTGCATGGTTAGTCCTTCAGTGCTTAACTGAATCTTTTCAGAGTGTTTCATACTTGGAGTCTGTATCGAGCATCCAAGTTGTGATGCCTCCTCTTAGGTGCTCCTGGCTAACTGCAGGGGGCTGGCATTGCCAGTCTTTAAAATGGATTCTGACCCAGGTGGGAGATTCCCCAAACAAAGGAATGGAATTTAGATGTGGGGTGGCCAAAAACAATGACAAATATCCATTTTTATACAATTTGTTTAGCACCTACTATATGTCAAAGACTGTATATACATTATCTTCACCATATCTCAGCAAAATAGATTATTGGTCAATTTTATAGATTAAAACAGAAAATCCCAGACTTTCATAATCAAGAGAGAACACAAGTGATGAAAACTTAACCTAGACTAGAAATTTATTGCTCTTATAATTGAAATGTGAGTCCCATGAGAATAAGATAAATTTGTCTCATACAGTGATGAATCTCTAAGGCCTTTAGCTGTGCCTGGCACAAACCAGGCCCTCGATGAGGAATCTCCAGTTGGAGCCAGGAGGCTGGATCCACAGACTCAAATTATGTCATTACATCTCAGCATCACCTTTTCTCTCCACTCTGTACCATGTTTTATACCTGCCAGATTACATTCCCAAAGGTAAAAATCATGTATTTTCCATCATCTCTTCCTACAGACACCAAGATCAAGCCTCATTGTCCTGGCCTAAGTCACAGGCTGTGAACCAGTCACCGAGGCCCACCTGACAGAATGCTCACTTGGCCATGTCTGCTTCACGGAACCTTATATGAACTTTTAGGAAAAGCAAAATGAACTATGTGGACTAACATAAATGGAGAAGATTTCCTCCAAATGAAGTTTAGAGTCTTTCACCATTAATAAAACAGTAGAAATAACACTAAGCAGGTAAAATGAACAAATGCTCACTAAGTAGATATAGCACAGTTCTATATAGATACAACATTTTTAGCTTTTAGTGTACTCAATTACCAATTCCTTCCTTTGAGCCCTGAAGGAAGCCACCAGAACAACCCAAGCTTTATATTTACAGGTAAGGAAACTAGAACTGAAATTAGAGAGGGTAAGTGATTTACCCAAAGTCACACAGTAAGTAAGACAACAGCAGAGCCAGGACTTAAGGCCAAAGCTTCTATTTTTACCCAGTGTCTTTTCCTCCAGGCCCTGGAAAATCTACCAAAATATGAGAGGGTGGGGAATAATTAGCCTTCTCAAGAATAGGTAGTCTTTGAACTGAGGAACCTGTGTTCAGGTAGCACTTCTATTACAAGAATGTTTTATTTTCCTTAAAACAATCCACGTAATTATTTTAGATCACCTTATTAGCTACAGCAACATCTTACTGCCTTCACCACTTGCAGCCACAGTGCTGATTAGTGCCTTTCATATTCTATTTAGGAGAGGATGTTGTATGTATTACCATGGCCTCTGTGTAATAAATTTGACATTTCAGATGGCAACAAATGGCTAGAAAATTGGCCCCTTGAGACTAATAGCCGAGCAGCATTTACATGTAATTATTCTACCCAAGAATTTAATTTTGTTTGGTACAAAGCTGTACTGAGTGAAAAGACCCTGAACAGTGAACCCTGGACTCAAGTGGTAGATATGAGCATGAGCACTAGATTCTGGAACATTCTTTCCAATACTTAAAGATAATTCCCCATGGCCAAGTGTATTTCTGTAATGAATTTAGATAATGTTTCGCTCTGTGTGGCACTAATTACTCTGCAAATGTTACAAATGGGCTCTTTTTTAGTCCCCACACTGTCATTTCTGTCACTGTTCCATAGCTCTGATTGCCTGTCTTCTGAGCCATGGGTCGTGAATTAACAATTTTCCCTGGATATTTGTACTGCCCCTGCTCTGTCTGCTTCAAGGCCTTTTGATCCTGCTAGTTGAGGAGGGCAACGTGGTTACCATTAGCTCCCTCCCTCCCTCTTTTTTTTTTTTTTTGACAGATTAGCAAAACTCAGAAAGATTCAGTGTCTTAGCCAATGACATATAGCTAGACAATGAGAGAGGAGGTTTTCTGGTCTTATCACTTTACCATTCCTATTACCAAATGCTCATTTCTCCATTTATTTATGTTATTATCGAGGGCCTACAATGTATCAGGCATTGCATTATGGGTGTAAATAAAAAGATGGACCTGCTTTCAAGAAGCTTATATTCTAATAGGAGACACAGAAAGTATGTAAGCAAATTAATAATATAAACAATTCAAGTTTGTGATAAGAATGAAGAAGAAAATGAAGTGATAGGAACTAACTGGCAGTGGGAAAAAGTACTGATACAGATGGAATAGTCCAGGAAGGGCTCTAGGAAGAGCATTGTTTAAAACGAGAACTGAAATACAAGGAGGAGCTAGTCATAGAAAACAAAAAAAAACAAAAAACAGGGGAAAAGCTTTAGGGGTAGTAGTATCAATGTCTTAGTACACAAAAGAGTTTAGAATGTTCTAATAACCTACAGAAGGCCTACGTGGCTGGTGGATAATTCTCAGATACAGTTTGTATATAGGACCAACAACTTGTTAGTAGATGGGACATAGAGAAAGAGAGAAAGAGAAATCAGAGTGTTCTCCTATAGTATCATCTTGAGATACTACCAGGCAGTACCTGGTGCTGCCACAGACTAAAATGAGAAAGCCAGCAAGACGAACAAGTTGAGGTGGCATTTGGGGGTCATGAATCCCATTTTTGGCATGTAATGTTTGAGATTCCTGTGAAACAACAAATTTGGGACATCAAAGAAGTAGTTGGCTATATAGGTCTGAAACCAGATGGTGAGATTTCTGCCTTCACTCAGTTTTCAGTGCTGGAGGAGATTGAAGAATCTTTTATAATAGTCAAAGTTGACGGTGTCAGGACCTTAAGTGGTGATACTTCACATGACTTAACCTAGGGAATATGAGTGATGGCAGCCATCGCAGCTTTTCCTCTTTGTCACAGGAAAGATAGTGGACAAATGGAGATTCTGGTTGTGATTTTCAATCAAGTACTGTTACTACTATCAGTTATAGCAGAATCTCTTATTACTCTTGGGAAGTATAGCAGGGCATGGACTTTGGAGTCAGGCTGCCTAGATTTGATTTTGAAATCTAGAGCCAGGGATATCCTTTAGTGATACAAATGCAAATCAGATACTGTTATCCTACTGTCTGAGTCTCTGTGATGGCTTCCTCCATACTCCTTAAGAGGAAAATTACAATCCTTTCAATAGCCTACCAAACCTCCATATGATGCAGCCCTTGCTTGTCTCTTCAGCCTCAATTTGTGGTATTTTCACCCTCATTCTCCAAGTTCCAGACATATTACCCCTCCTCCATATTTAACTTTATTTTTTAGTTCTGTCCAACCTTAAGAAATTAATTTGTTTTGTTTATTCTATCATCCCTAACCTTCTCCATTTTTTCTTCTTTATCTTTGTGAATTCATTGTCTTATTCAGGTAAGTGTTCAGTTGACACTTCTACAAGAAGTCCTTCCTAGAGCCCCCAGAGCAGATGAGTTCCCAGCATAAGCTCTAATAGTTCCTCCAGTATTTCCCCTTTGTAGCAACTGTCATCACATAACTAAATAATCACAGTCTCTCAGCCTGTAAACTTCCTCATGGTAAGGACTGAGTGGTCTTAATATGTCCTTTTATCTTTAGTGCCTAGAACAGGGCCAGCCATACTTCACTTGCTAGATAGTATTTGTAGAATGAAAACAAGAATTTTTGACACTGGTCTGCCCCCCTCTGGATAGAGCAGATTTCTGTTCCAGGATAGCTCATTTGCAAATGCCTAAAAATAAAAATGAAATGCAAACAAAATGTTCCTTGTCAGAATGAAGCTGCTGAGAAAGAGCAGTTTAAAAAGCTGATTCCGAGCAAAAGAACATGGAAAACTAATACTCCTTAAATAGCTTCTTAAATACAGTCATCAATCAAAAGTCATGTCTTTGTGGATCTTCATTACATGTGGAACCTATTGAAAAATGCACAGCCCCTTATTGCAAAACACACAGTACGGTGCCTGGCAAAGAATTTACAGAAATTAAGGATTTAAACAGATACAGCTGATCCTGAAAACTTATGTTCCTGTTGTCAATAAGGGGTAATAATTGAAGTTACCCAACTAATTTCTATTTTTTATAACATCTTGGCCTTCTAAAAATATTAGCTAAGGGCCATGATGGAAAAACTGCTAATCCAGCACTTTCTAGCACAACAAGAAGCAACAATCTACCTCCTGGGCAGCCAGTCAGGAACTTGAGTAGAAAAGGCATCAGTTACTAAGGCTGCGCAATGTCCTGTTGGGAACTCTGCAAGAAACAGAACACTCAGGGCATGACTGCAAAATCCCCATGCTCAGATCAAAAATTAAATATTAATTCAGATCAAACACCCCACGGTTTTTAATGCTGAATTGAGTTTATAGTTTGTCTTGTTGGGTTGTTTAATCAGACTGCATTCTGTCAAACCAGATGTGTGTAAGATGTTAGAAATGAAAATTTATCAAAGGACACAATCGACTAAAGCTGGCCAGAGAATTCTACAAGGCACAGTGGGTCCCTGTCAGGGAGCAGCAAGGAAGTGCAATGAGTCAGCTATTTGAACTGAAATGAGAAAAGGGAGTTGGTCAAAGACATGGAAAATGTGAAGGTGGCAGCTTTCTTGGCAACAATAACTATGATGATCACATGGATCACAAAGCATTTTCCCATCGCCTAGGTCATTTAACCTGCAAGATGCGTCAGAGGCAAGAAGAACCACAGATATGGATTGAGTCACGTCACTTGGTCAAGACGAATCAAAGCAGGTGAGTTGAATTATAGAAGGAGTTGGGAAAAGTCATTCTCCCCTACCCATATGGATATCTTATCATTCTTTCCCTTAACACCTCTACTTTAGAGCCTTCATGGAGCCCCCATTTCTTAAAGTTTCTCTGTCTGGACTTCAGAGTCATCCAGTATAGCCCACACCACACCTGGCTGAATTTTTTTCCCATTGTCTTGGTGCTTTTCCTTCACTCCTAAAGGCCCCACACTAAAGTACGATCTACATGATCCAGTCATTCACACCTCCATGCCTTCACCACACCAGTCCTCTAGCTTACTGCCCCTTCTGCTCTGCCCATCCAAGGCCTAGCTCAGATACCACTTCCTCCAGAAAGACTTTCCTAGTGATCTTCTTCATTTTCTGAACAACCAGAACATTACACTTTTAAGTACTAAAAACTATTGGACATTATTAGATACTGTTTTAAGTGACTTGATGTTCTCATATTCATGTGTTTGGGTTTTTTGGGGGAAGGTCTATTGGTGAAGTGCTTTTATTCCTTCTATTGAAGTATAGTTGACATACAACATTATATTAGTTTCAGGTGGACAACATAGTGATTCAACAATTATGTACATTATGAATTGCTCATTTCCTTTTGTCTTTCAAACTATACAACTTTAGGGTAGACACTGTGTCTTGAGTCTTCTTGTTGTACCCTGCAGTGGTTCATTCTATGTTGAGCTCACAATAGTGTGGAACACACTTATTTGATTAATCCTCCTTTTTTCTATCATGAGTGTATGTTGAGAAAAACCTTAGAGGGACAGGTTAGAATCTGCAAAGTTTGATACAACAAAATTTCAGGATTAATTTCCAGTCATTCCCTTGACAACTGCCTGCATAATATCCCCTCCATTATTTTTTAAATTTAGTTTATATTTTAATGCAGTGATAGAATATTGGACAGCTCTCAAGAGTAAAATTATTATCAAAGAGAAACTTCCCACTTCAAAACCAAGAGAACTCAGCTATTTGTGTTAGATAAGGAGGCAGGGAGAAGAAGGAATGATGATTGGTATCAAAACAAATATACCTGGAAAAGCAACACACAGATTTGAAGGACTGGCCTTTGTCCTTGCTTTCATAAATTAACCTGTGATCCCCAGAAAATCAGCAGCTTTCTGAGCATCAAATTAAATACAGTACCTCACTTTCTGCATATGTAATATCCTAATTAGTTCGTTCTACATTATAATTCTCATAACATTCTTCTATGAGTATATGGAGTTCCCTGAGTCCAAACTTACCCCTTTAGCACACTCTCCTTCACAGATCCAGTATACTTTCTTAAAAGATAGATATTATCATGTCACCTTCCTGTTGAAAGGCCTCAATGACTCTCTATCACTGTAAAGAAAAAGTCCATACTCATTAGCATGGTGTGTAAGGCCCTTCATAACCTGTTTTCTACTTAAATCTCTCAGTTCTTTGCCTCTAAACTACCCCCTTCCCCAGCCTCCAGGCAGACTTAATTTATTTCATTTACTGCAACTCACATGTGCATTATCACATCTCTAAGCTTCCACATGTTGAATTTTTACTGAGAATTTTCTGCCTATATCCAAACCTTTAATATGATAACTTTTTATTCTTTGCACCTCAATTTTGACATCCTTTCCTCCCAGAAACTGTCCTGACTCCAATTCTAAGTTAGATGACCAGCTTATGTTCTCCAATACACACTCTTTATTTCCCCCCACCGTGGCATGGATCACAGTGGGCTGTAAATTTCTGTTTCCTTGTCTGTGTCCCATCCAGACTGTAATCTCCTTTTAGACAGAGACTGTATTTTTCTTTTTGAGTGAGGTATTTCCAGAGTCTAGCATAGCCCTTAGCCTGTCATGTAAATGCTCAGTAAGTAGTTATGAAAGCAAGAAAGGAAGAGAAAAGGGGGAAGAGTGTGAACAGAAGGAAACATGAAGGAGAAAGGGAGGAGAAAGGAATGTAGAAAAGAAGGAATGCAGGAAGGAAAGAAGTAAGGAAGGAAAAATGAAGGAGCAGAAGGGGAGGGAGGGAGCAAGTCAGAAAATAAGCAAACCATGAATGGAGGGAAGCAGAAGATGGAAATAATTATTATTTCTGGGGCAAACAAATCAATGTCATAGCTTTTCCCAAAGATGAAATCATTTCCTGGGTGATAAGAAGATGAAGTCGTCAGATTCTTTTGTGAAAAATACTAAAATTCTCCCCATGAATGAAGTTTCTAGATTTTAAGCAGTTGTTCTTTTCAGCAAAACTTGTGCAAGTGGATAATATGTTAGTAATAAGTTCTGTAGTTTTGAACATTACATACTAATGCTGCCAAAAGGGATTTATGTTGAGATCTGAGACCCCTGAGATAGTGACATATAACTTATTTACTTCCTAAACACAGAATTTTATTTGAATTGGAAAGGGGTAACCTCAAAATCATGTTGCATAATATTTTGATACAAAAAAAAACCATGCTGCAATATGGCCTCAAGAGATGCGTGACATATGTTATTTAGATCAGTCCAGGAGGTGACTGTTGACAGAATGGCTAGAGAAACCCTGATTAAATGAGATTATCAAGTCAAAATTCACAGTCTTCATCACTTTACAGTTTATAAAATGTTTTCAAGTGCTTAAGAGCATCTGTTTCTTCCAACCACAGATCATTCTTCTCTTCTGTTTAGAACCACCCATTGTTTCCTGTGGCTCTTAGAATAAAGCTCATATAGCTTATCATGACCTCAAGGCCCCATGTGGTCTAGCCCCTGCCTTCTCCAACTGCATCTTATAAATGCTACTAAAAATAACTCATTTGCAAGTTATTACTGAGACATGATGAGTTACGGATGCCAGAATGCACATCAACTCTATAACAAAGCATGCTGGTACACATTCACTTTCTTTTTTTAGCAAAACTTTCTCAGTGAATGAAGACTTGTATTGATTTACACTCCTGTGCAAGCTCCTAAGTTCATTGCAAACTATAAACAAAGAATGTGAAGATGACCACTCATCTATGGACCGCATGTTGAAAAGTAATGCTTATAGCTTTTCTTGCCTTCTGTCAGTCTCTTAACAACACTAGTCTTCATACTTGAGAGCCATTATATGGCATCATTTTTGGTGACCTGCTACCCTTCAGTCAGGTCATCATGATCTCCTTAACAAGTCTTTTCCTGACTGCCCTACCTAAAGTAGCACCCTCAAGCTCCAGTACAATTGCTTCTTTATTTATTTCCTAGCACTTATTGCAATGGTCAATTATCATTTTGCTTTTCTTCTGCTTTTTTTATCATATGTCTGCCGCAAGACTTCTCCCCTAACAACAACCAATAGTGCTTAGCACATAATAAAAGGACAGTAAATATTCACTGAATGAACAATATAACAACTCTGTGAGGTAGGAGTTATAATCCCAATTTTATAGATGAAGATGTTGAAGGAAAGGGAGTTTAAATGTCTCTTGAAGCAGCGATCTTTTACAGTTTTTTCTTACTATAGAGTTAAAAAAGTACTTGCATAAATTTGAGCCCTTAATATTATGTATTAAGTAGCACAGCATCTATGGTGGGAAGAACATCACTCAAAATGATTAATGACTAGTGACTAGTGCAGCATCATTCAAAACTAAGGGATAAAGGGCAAGAAAACAAAACCATGTCTTCTAAATCCAAGATTTGTTTCTATTAAAGTGGATAACAACGACCTTCTAAGAGTGCATAAAAAGTGCTCCAAAAAGTGATATATCTGCTTTTAAGGGAATACAGTGTTAGGCAAATCTTTATTGGATGTAAAAGGAATTAGAGTGTTGAGAAAGATGGGGAGAGTCTTGGTTCAGGTTTGAGTATCACAATGCAAAAGAAAGATCAGGTACTTTGTCCAGGTTCACCTGCCCTTTATTGTCCGTATGACATTGGGCCAGTGGCTTCAACAGTCTGAATGAAGTATTTTCAGTAAAATAATATCAATTATCTCTAAAATATATTATGAGGATTAAACAAAAGTATGGAAACAAACTCCCTTGAGTGGATTTGGCAAAGAGTAGGTACTCAGTCTCAGTAAATACTAATTATCTACCCCTTCTTCTTTTCTTATCTCTATACTAAAAAGCAGTGGCATGACCATAGGTCACAAAGAACAAAACCCAGATACATAGTCACGGTACTATAATTTATTCCAGGGAAAACTGCTCATAAAAATTATTGTTTCTCAGTCTACATAGGGGAATAAATTGTAATCAGACTAATAGGTGATAACAGATGAAGATAAACAATCTCTGAAGCCTCATGCTTGGCTTTATCTTCATTGGATACTACTGGTAGAAGTAGAAAAGGACTTCACAGGTGATTCAGGTTAGTTCAGAAAACGTAGGCTTCATTTGTCTAATACTACCAAGACCTAAAGGCCCCCCAAAAAAGGGGGGCTCACTTTTGCTTCCAAAACTTTTCTTTAATATAATTCATTACATTTATAAAGTCTCATTGGACAATAGGCTTCTAGTTCTGACACATAAACATATCCTTCAATCTTGGTTTCCTCTGCTCTCTGTGATGGTTATAATATATGTCCTACCTACCCCATGATAAAGTAGGAACCAGGTGTCTTTGTAGCAGGACTCCTTAAATTAAGGTCTATGGCTATTCTTCATAGATCCACAATCCCTAAAATTGTATACCAAATCAAGAAAAAGAAAGAAAAGCCATCCAATAAAATGTAGGGAAGAATTAAAGCTGTCACTGTGTGCAAATGACATGATACTATATATAGAAAACCCTAGAAGAGAAGCAGCATGGGGACCCTGAGCTTGTCTCATCCCTGAAATGCAACTAGATCAGCACGAAACCATTTTGAACACCTAGGAAGTTGATCTGAGGATTAATGCAACAATCTACATAACTCAAGTCACGGAACCTGGCAGGTATGCAGTGCAGAGAGGTGCATTGGAAGAGAGAAAAGTCGTGGAGGATAGGTATCCATTTTTATGGAAAGAGAGGACCAAGAGAGAAAGAAAAGGAGAGATGAGGCACACCTGGATTGCATTAGAAAAGCACTCTCTCTGTAAGTAGCTGTGCTTCAGGCTTTTGTTTTTACCTCAATGCCCACAGTTGGTTGTCTTACCACTTTGAGGAATGAAGAGGTAGACACAAAATAAAATAAGCAGCAGGCAAAAGTTTATTAGAGTATAAGATAACATCACAAAATAAGAATAGTATGAAAGCTCTCTTTACAGAGATGCATCATTCGAACCCATGACAATAGGCAAGAGTTTTTGTTTTATAAAGTTCTGGTCAGTCCTCCTTTCCCATCCCCCTCCTTCCTTCTCAGGTCCTACCCATATTATTGGCTTGATAACTCTAGGTGCTGTGTTGTCCATTCCTGATTAGCTCGATTCCATTGTATAAGGGGTGGTCTATGGCCATATCATTCCTGTGGGTCATAGGTTTTATGGTCTACTAATTTCTAGTTAGGGCTTTTGTCAAATTCCTGAATGAATAGGTGATATCTCTTACTTTCTTAAGGGGAAACTTACGTTGAGAGGGTTTGCTGTGGTCAGACGCTCCCAGCATTGATCCAAAATATGTATTTTTCCCCCACCAAAAATCTCAGGTCCTAATCTTTCCTTCTCTTCCTACTGAATCCTATCTTTTCTTATCATAGCTGGATAGAAAGAGAAAAAGTAAAAACACTCACCGGGAACAGAAAAATAAATCTGTTGCCCAAAACCAGTGATGGGGAGAAATAAGAGGGTTTCGATACCACCAGGATTCTCTGAACAATGGAATGCAGACTCTGAAGGTTCAGAGATCAGTGCCTGGAGATGCTCTGGTGAGGAAGTAAGGCAAATCCCCAAGAGCAGGCAGTGAGGCCTTAGGGGTTCATGTGCCAAACGGAGAGAAGCAGTTCCCCTGGTTGGAGTGCTTTTGTCAGAGGTCATATAACCTCCACACAGGCAGAGGTCTGGGCAGACCTGAGAGAGAAACCATGTTTGCTGGTATTGGGACAAAGGTGCCAGAGTGCTGCAAAACCTGGCACTGGGTATGTGTTGTGATTTGCTATATTCTCTGAACCTCTGCCACTGTGCGATCACAAGAACATTTTCTGGGGCAAGCCGTACCCAGCCATTGCTCAGCAAGACCTCCCTCAGGGAGTCAGTTCTGGTCGAAGCAATGGGAGTGTCTGAAGTGTGGAGTTTTAAGACTCAACCCTATCTAAGATGAAACTCTGGAGGAAGGTGCTACCTGGCAGGTAGACAGCTGGGCACAATGTAGAGGCGAGGAGTGGACAGAGATCTGAGACAAAGGAAGGGTGCTTGATCCAGGGCTCTGAGAGCTCAAACTTCCTGCACCAGAGACTAGGCAGCTGGATGAACTTATTTTTACCTCTACTGCGCACGTGCATGTGCGTATACACACGGATCCACCCCAGTAATCTAGGCAGTGCCACCTAGTAGAGAATGGAGCTCTTACACCAAGCCCCACCCAATTGTGCCCGCCAGGCGCATATCCCAGAACAGCACAAATTCTTCCACCTGCTTAGTGTAAGGACTATAGAGTGCTTCATAGTTTCAGTTCTAGGGGAAAGTGAATGTAACTTCATTTGGGTTTCATTCTGTTTCCTGGTTTATTTGTTCATTTTATAAGCTTCTGTTTTTGTTTAAATTGTTTTCTTTCTTTCTTTTTTTTTTTTCTTTTCTTTTTCTTTCTGGATACAGAAAGAGCAAATACTTTTTTTTTAATTTTTAACTTTTTTATTCCATCTTATTCTATTTTACTATTTAAATGTTTTTTTAATTTTTAAATTTTTTAACTCATTTTTTTCTTTCCTTTGTCTTTTTTCTCTGTTTGACCAAGTTTTTTCAACAAGCAGATTGAAACATACCTAGGATCTAGCTTCTTTTATGTGATATTCTTTTGTTTTGTTTTTAATTTCATTTTTATTTTTTATTATATTAATTTTTTGCTTTCTCCAAAATGACAAGATGGAAGAATTCACACCAAAAGGAAGACCAGGAAGAAATGATGGCTAGGGATTTAATTGACACAATTGATATAAATAAGATGTCTGAATTTAATACCATGAATTTAAGAATACTAGCTGGGGTTGATAAAAGCATAGAAAACACCAGAGAACACAAGAGAATTGCTTTCTGAGGAGATAAAATAACTAAAATCTTATCAGGCCAAAATTAAAAATGGTATACCTGAGGTGCAATCTCAAATAGTTGTTGTGACAGCAGGGATGGACGAAGCAGAGCAGCAAATAGTGATATAGAAGACAAAATTATGGAGAATAATGAAAAAGAAAAAAAAGAGGGAAATAAAGGCAAAAGATCACAATACAACACTTAGAGAACTCAGTGGTTTATTAAAATATAATAAAATCTGGGGATCTTGGGGTCTTAGTCATTTCAATGTCCAACTCCTGGTTTTAGCTCAGGTCATGATCTCATGATTCATGGGACTGAGCCCTGTATCGGGCTCTGTGCTGGCACTACGGAGCTTACTTGGGATACTCTGTTTCCATCTCTCACTGCTCTTCCCTAACTCACACTGTCTGTCTCTCTCAAAATAAACTTAAAAAAATCTTTATAAAAAAAGGAATAATACCCAAATATAGGAGTCTGAGAAGATGAAGAGAGACAAAAAGGGACAGAAGGTTTATGTGAGCAAATTATAGCAGAAAACTTTCCTAATCTGGGGAAGGACACAGACATCAAAATGCAAGAAGCATAGAGATTTCCCATTATATACACACTGACCATCACCAAGGCATATTACTGTCAAATTCACAAAATACACAGACAAGGAAAGAATTATGAAAGCAGCAAGGTAAAAAGTCCTTAACCTACAAGGGAAGACAGATCAGGTTTGCAGCAGACCTATCCACAGAAACTTGGCAGGCCAAAAAGGAGTAGCAGGATATATTCAATGTGCTGAATTCGAGAAATATGCAGCCAAGAATTCTTTATCCCCCAAGGCTCTCATTCAGAACAGAAGTAGACACAAAAAGTTTCCAGGACAAACAGAACTAAGGAGTTTGTGACCACTAAACCAGCCTTGCAAGAAATTTTAAGGGTGACTCTCTCAGCAGAGAAAAGACAAAACAAAACAAAAAAGACCAAAAGCAACAAAGACTAGAAAGGACCAGAGAACATCACCAGAACCACCAATTCAACATTAGTAATAATGAATAATAATTAATAATAAATGAAATATTTATTAATATGAAAAAATTAAATTAATAAAAAATAAAACAAAAGAAATGGTCACCATTGGCACCTTTCCTAAAGCATGATTTAGCAGTATCTATCAAAAAAAAGTAAACCTTGGGGCACCTGAGTGGCTCAGTTGGTTAAGCATCCAACTTTGGCTCAGATCATGATCTCATGGTTTGTGAATTCAAGCCCTGAGTCGGGTTCTATGCTGACAGCTCAGAGCCTGGAGCCTGCTTCAGATTCTGTGTCTCCCTCTCTCTCTCTGCCCCTCCCCCATTCTCTCCCTCTCTCTCTCTCAAAAATAAATAAACATTAAAAATTTTTTTAAAAAACAAGTAAACCTTAAAATTGTTCTTCTGTCCATGAGGATGGAATGTGTTGCCATTTTTTTGTCTTCTTCAATTTCTTTCATCATTGTTTTATAATTCAGAATACAGTATAACACCTCTTTGGTTAGGTTTATTCCTGGGTATCTTATTTTTTGGTGTATTTGTAAGTGGGATTGCTTTCTTAATTTCTCTTTCTGCTGCTTTTCTTATCAGTATACAGAAATGAAACAGATTTCTGTAGATTGACTTTGTATCCTGTAACTGCTTAATTCATTTATCAGTTCTAGCAGTTTTTTGGTGGAGTCTTTCAAGTTTTCTATATACAGTATCATGTCATCTGCAAATAGTGAAAGTTTTACTTCTTCCTTACCAATTGAGATACTTTTATTTATTTTTGTTGTCTGATTGCTGTGCTGGGACTCCCAGTACTGTGTTGAAGAAAAGTAACAGTGGACATCCTTATCTTGCTCCTGATCTTAGAGGAAAAGCTCTGTTTTTCCACATTAAGGATGATGTTAACTGTGGAGTTTTCATAGATGGCCTTTATATGTCGAGGTGTGTTTCCACTAAACTTATTTTCTTGATAGTTTTTCTTTTTAAATCATGAATGGATATTATACTCTGTCAAATGCTTTTTCTGCATCTATCGAAAAGATCATATGCTATCTTAACCTTTCTCTTATTGATGTGATATATCGCATTGATTAATTTGCAAATATTGAACTACCCTAGCAACCCAATAATAAATCCTACTTTATTGTGGTTAATGGTCTTTTTTTATTTTAATGTTTCTATTTTTTTATTTTGAGAAAGAGCAAGAGAGAGAGAGAGAGAGAGAGAGAGAGAGAGAGAGAGAAAGCAGGAGTTGGGGAGGGGCAGAGAGGGAGAGAGAGAATCCCAGCAGTCTGCACACTGTCAGCCCAGAGCTCTATGTGGGAATTGAACTCATGAACCATGAGATCAGGGCCTGAGCTGATATCAAGAGTCAGACGCTCAACTGACTGAGCCACGCAGGCACCTGAGGGTGAGTGGTCTTTTTTAATGTATCCTTGGATTCAGTTTGCTGGTATTTTTTTTTTGAGGAATTTTGCATCTATGTTTACCATGCATATCAGCCTGTAGTTGTATTTTGTGTGTGTGTGTGCATGGTATCTTTTTCTGGTTTGGGTGTCAGGGTAATCCTGGCCTCATTGAATGAATTTGGAAGTTATCCTTCCTTTTCTATTTTTTGTATTTTTTTTAGAAGATTGGGTGTTAATTCTTCTTTAACTGTTTGGTAGAATTTTCCTATAAAGCCATCTGGTCCTGGACTTTGGTTTGTTGGAAGTTAATTACTGATTCAATTTTTTTGCTGGTTATCAGTCTCTTCACATTTTCAATTTCATCCTGTTTCAGTGTTGGCAGTTTATATGTTTGTAGGAAGTTTGTTCAGTTTTTTGGCATATAGTTTTTCATAATATTCTCTTATAATTGTTTGTATTTCACTGGTGATATTTCTCCTCTCTCATTTGGGATCTTATTTATTTGAATTTTTTTCTCTTTTTTCTTTTTTAAAAGTGTTAATTTTAATTCCCATTAGTTAACATACATGTTATATTACTTTCATATGTACAATATAGCAATTCAACACTTCGATATATCACCCAGTGCTCATCACACCAAGTGAACACCTTAAACCCCATCACCCATTAAACCCTTCACACTACTCACCTCCCCATTAATAAAGGGGAATTCTCTATAATAAAAAAGTTCTTTTTTCTTGATAAGTCTGGCTACAAGTTATCAATTTTATTGAGTTTTTTCCAAAGAACCAGCTCCTAGTTTCACTGATCTGCTTTATTATTGTTGTTTTTCTTTTTAGTTTCTGTATCATTTATTTCTGCTCTTTATTATTTCTTTCCTTCTTTCTTCCTTAGGTTTTTGTTTGTTGTTCTCTTTCTAGCTCCTTTAGGTATAAGTTTAGGATGTTTATTTGAAATTTTTGTTGATTCTTGAGGTAGACCTGTGTTGCTATAAATGTTCCTTTTAGAATAGCTTTTGCTGCATCCCAAAGGTTTTGGACCATTTTGTTTTCATTTGCATTTGTTTCTATGTACATTTTTATTTCAACGTTTATTTCATGGTTGACCCATTCATTGTTTAGCAGCATGTTGTTTAATCTCAATGTATTTGTGGTCTTTCCAGATATTTTCTTTTTTTTTAACATGAAATTTATTGTCAAATTGGTTTCCATACAACACCCAGTGCTCATCCCAATAGGTGCCTTCCTCAGTGCCCATCACCCAATTTCCCCTCCCTACCACCCCCATCAACCCTCAGTTTGTTCTCAGTTTTTAAGAGTCTCTTATGGTTTGCCTCCCTTCCTGTCTTTTTTTTCCCCTTCCCCCCCCACCCATGGTTTTCTAAGTTTCTCAGGATCCACATAAAAGTGAAAACATATGGTATCTGTCTTACTCTCTGTGACTTATTTCACTTAGCATAACACTCTCCAGTTCCATCCATGTTGCTACAAAAGGCCATATTTCATTCTTTCTCATTGCCAAGTAGTATTCCCTTGTATATATAGCCCACAACTTCTTTATCCATTCATCAGTTGATGGACATTTAGATTCTTTCCATAATTTGGCTATTGTTGACAGTGCTGCTATAAACATTGGGATACAAGTGTCCCTATGCATCAGCACTTCTGTATCCCTTGGGTAAATTCCTAGCAGTGCTACTGCTGGGTCATAGGGTAGATCTATTTTTAATTTTTTGAGGAACCTCCACACTGTTTTCCAGAGCGGCTGCACCAGTTTGCATTCCCACCAACAGTGCAAGAGGGTTCCCGTTTCCCCTCTCCCTCTCCAGCATCTATAGTCTCCTGATTTGTTCATTTTAGCCACTCTGACTGGCGTGAGGTGATATCTGAGTGTGGTTTTGATTTGTATTTCCCTGATGAGGAGTGACGTTGAGCATCTTTTCATGTACCTGTTGACCATCTGGATGTCTTCTTGAGAGAAATGTCTATTCATGTTTTCTGCCCACTTCTTCACTGATTATTTGTTTTCCATGTGTGGAGTTTGGTGAGCTCTTTATAGATTTTGGATACTAGCCCTTTGTCCGATATGTCATTTGCAAATATCTTTTCCCATTCGGTCAGTTTCCTTTTAGTTTTGTTGATTGTTTCCTTTGCTGTGCAGAAGCTTTTTATCTTGATGAGGCCCCAATAGTTCATTTTTGCTTTTAATTCCCTTGCCTTTGGCGATGTGTCAAATAAGAAATTGCTGCAGCTGAGGTCAGAGAGGTTTTTTCCTGCTTTCTCCTCTTGGGTTTTGATGGTTCCTGTCTCACATTCAGGTCCTTTATCCATTTTGAGTTTATTTTTGTGGATGGTGTAAGAAAGTGGTCTAGTTTCATTCTTCTGCATGTTGCTGTCCAGTTCTCCCAGCACCATTTGTTAAAGAGACTGTCTCTTTTCCAGTGGATATTCTTTCCTGCTTTGTCAAAGATTAGCTGGCCATACTTTTGTGGGTCCAATTCTGGAGTCTCTATTCTATTCCATTGGTCTATGTGTCTGTTCTTGTGCCAATACCATGCTGTCTTGATTATTACAGCTTTGTAGTAGAGGCTAAAGTGTGGGATTGTGATGTCTGCCACTTTGGTCTTCTTCTTCAATATTACTTTGGCTATTCAGGGTCTTTTGTGGTTCCATACAAATTTTAGGATTGCTTGTTCTAGCTTCGAGAAGAATGCTGGTTCAATTTTGATTGGGATTGCATTGAATGTGTAGATAGCTTTGGGTAGTATTGACATTTTAGCAATATTTATTCTTCCAATCCATGAGCGCGGAATGTCTTTCCATTTCTTTATATCTTCTTCAGTTTCCTTCAGCTTTCTATACTTTTCAGCATACAGATCTTTTAAATCTTTGCTTAGATTTATTGATAGGTATTTTATGCTACTTGGTGCAGTTGTGAATGGGATCAGTTTCTTTATTTGTCTTTCTGTTGCTTCATTATTAGTGTATAAGAATGCAACTGATTTCTGTACATTGATTTTTTATCCTGTGACTTTTCTGAATTCATGTATCAGTTCAGCAGACTTTTGGTGGAGTCTATTGGGCTTTCCATGTACAATATCATGTCATCTGCAAAAGTGAAAGCTTGACTTCATCTTTGCCAATTTGATGCCTTTGATTTCCTTTTGTTGTCTGATTGCTGATGCTAGCACTTCCAACACTATGTTGAACAACAGCGGTGAGAGTGGACATCCCTGTCGTGTTCCTGATCACAGGGGAAAACCTCTCAGTTTTTCCCCATTGAGGATGATATTAGCTGTGGGATTTTCATAAATGGCTTTTATGACATTTAGGTATGTTCCTTCTATGTCAACTTTCTTGAGGGTTTTTATTAAGAAAGGATGCTGAATTTTGTCAAATGCTTTTTCTGCATCGATTGGCAGGATCATATGGTTCTTATCTTTTCTTTTACTGGTGTGATGTATCACATTGTTTGTTTTGCGAATATTGAACCATCCCCGCAGCCCAGGAATGAATCCCACTTGATCATGGTGAATAATTCTTTTTATATGCTGTTGAATTCGATTTGCTAGTATCTTGTTGACAATTTTTGCATCCATATTTATCAGGGATATTGGTCTGTAGTTCTCTTTTTTTGTTGGGTCTCAGTCTGGTTTGAGAATCAAAGGAATGCTGGCTTCATAGAATGAGTCTGGAAGTTTTTCTTCCCTTTCTATTTTCTGGAACAGCTTGAGAAGGATAGGTATTATCTCTGCTTTAAATGTCTGGTAGAATTCCCCAGGGAAGCCATCTGGTCCTGGACTCTTATTTGTTGGGAGATTTTTGATAACTGATTCAATTTCTTTGCTGGTTATGGTCTATTCAAGTTTTCTATTTCTTCCTGTTTGAGTTTTGGAAGTGTGTGGGTGCTTAGGAATTTGTCCATTTCTTCCAGGTTGTCCAGTTTGTTGGCATATAATTTTTCATAGTATTCCCTGATAATTGTTTGTATTTCTGAGGGATTGGTTGTAATAATTCCATTCATGATTTTGTCTCTTTTGTTCATCTCTCTTTTCTTTTTGAGAATCCTGGCTAGAGGCTTATCAATTTTGTTTATTTTTTCAAAAAACCAATTCTTGGTTTCATTGATCTGCTCTACAGTTTTTTTAGATTGTATATTGTTTATTTCTGCTCTGATCTTTATTATTTCTCTTCTTCTGCTGGGTTTGTGGTGTCTTTGCTGCTCTGCTTCTATTTCCTTTAAATGTGCTGTTAGATTTTGTATTTGGGATTTTTCTTGTTTCTTGAGATAGGCCTGAATTGCAATGTATTTTCCTCTCAGGACTACCTTTGCTGCATCCCAAAGCATTTAGATTGTTGTATTTTCATTTTCATTTGTTTCCATATATTTTTAAATTTCTTCTCTAATTGCCTGGTTGACACATTCATTCTTTAGTAGGGTGTTCTTTAACCTCCATGCTTTTGGAGGTTTTCCAGACTTTTTCCTGTGGTTGATTTCAAGTTCATAGCATTGTGGTCTGAAAGTGTGCATGGTGTGATCTCAATTCTTTTATGCTTATTAAGGGATGTTTTGTGACCCAGTATGTGATCTTTCTTGGAGAAGTTTCCATGTGCACTCGAGAAGAAAGTATATTCTGTTGCTTTGGGATGCAGACTTGTAAATATATCTTTCAAGTCTATCTGATCCAATGTATCATTTAGGGCCCTTGTTTCTTTATTGATCCTGTGTCTAGATGATCTATCCATTGTTGTCAGTGGGGTATTAAAGTCCCCTGCAATTACCATATTCTTATCAATAAGGTTGTTTATGTTTGTGATTGTTTTATATATTTGGGGGCTCCCGTATTCTGTGCATAGACATTTATAATTGTTAGCTCTTCCTGATGGATAGACCCTGTAATTATTATACAATGCCCTTCTTCATCTCTTGTTACAGCCTTTAATTTAAAGTCTAGTTCGTTTGATCCTTTCCACTCTGGGGAAGGGGGCCGCCTGGCTGAGACTGAGGCAAGCATCAGTGGGAGGGGTGGTTCCACTGGAAATGGGGTGGGGTACGGAGCTTGGTGAAAGCAACTTAGGTAGTCAGTGACCACTCTGTGCCAGTTCCCATGGGTTGCCCTGTGCTTATGCTAACGAGTGGGAGAGGGAAATGGTGAATACCAGTTCCTTTGTTCCCATAGGGGTCTCTCCATCAATGGTGACTCTCTGGGATGTGCTCTGAGATAATGGAATAACCTCCCCCTGTGTGACCCAAGCACTCTTCAGATTGCTGTTTCCACACTGTGTGTCCGTAGGCTGCATGCCTGCTTTCTCACCTAGAGCAGCACAGTGCCCTCTGGGCTCTATCCCAGTCAAGCATGCTGACTTTTAGAACTCTAGACTTTAAGCCCTGTTGGTTGCAATAACTAATGAAATTAGGTTCTTCTTGCTTTCCAAGCCAATTGCTATGAGGATTCATTTTCCCCCAGGCTCCTCTGTGTGCTCATCCCTTCTCTGCGACTTCAGCTCCATCCCCATGGCAGCAGCCATGATTCCTTTCTCTCCCAAATTACATCTCTGCACTATGTGGCCTCTTCTCTCCCTTGAGTGGTAGTTTATCCTGTCAGTCTTCAGGTTGATTTCTGGGTATTTAGAGTAATTTGATAGTTATCTAGTTGTATTTGTGCGATAAGTTGAGCCTGGACTCCTCCTACTCTGCTGCCATCTTCTACCCTCCAATCAAGTATGTGTATTTTCAATTTCACTAGACAATGTCAATTTATTTTCCAAAGGTTTTCACATGGTTTACAATAGTTTATGACAATTTCCATTGTTTCTTGTTATATCAATATCTGTTATTATTGTACTATTTAATTTCAGTCAATGTAATGGGTGTGTATTATAATCTCATTGTGGGTTCAGCTTGAATTTCTGCATTACTAATGCATTTTCATATATTTACAGCTTTCCCAGATAATACTAGGATTTTTTTTTTTATGCTTAGTGGCCATTTTCATTTCTTGTATTGCAAGTTGTCTATACAGATATTTTACCCTTTAAAAAAAAAAGTGAGTTGTCTGTCTTTACTGATTTGTGGAATTTCTTTGTATATTATAAATATGATTCCTTTGTAACTTATACATGTTACACATGTGTTCTATTTTGTAGTTTGCCAATTTTGTTTTGGATAAAATAAATTTAATTTAAATATTTTCAAATTAGCCAATTATGCCCTTTGGGATTAAAGAAATCTTTCTCTAAACTAGGTCATGAATATATTTACTCAAATTATCTTATTTTCAAAAAATAATACTTTTCTTTTCATATTTAGGTTTATAATCCACCTGGAATTAATTTTTTTATATTGTATGAAGTTGAGATCAAGTTAAAGCAGGTTTTCCATGTGGATATTCAGTTGTCCTATTATTATTCAGTAAAAAGCCTATTTTTCCCACTGGTCTGCAATGCCAGTTTTGTCTTATACTGTTGTTTATATACGGGTTCTTTATGGGCTGTTCCATTGATGTATTTCTCTGATTGCATCAATATCGACACCTCCTTAATTATTGTAGCTTTTTCATAAGTCTTGATTTCTTGTAGAGAAATTTCGACCATATTTCATTATTCTTCAAGTATGTTTTAAGTATTTTGGGCATTTTGCAATTACATATAAATTTTAGGATTAGCATGTCAATTATAATCAAATGTGCAAAAATATCTGGGATGTTGGTATAAATAGTTTTGAAATTATAGATTAATTTGTGGAAAAATAATTTTAAAAAGTTGTGGTTTCCTGGATGTAGTAAAAGTATATATCCTTAGATTAAATCAAATATCTTTAATACAGTTATATTTGCGTACAGTATATTTGTGTAGAGTGATGGCATTCGTTTTCTTAGATTTCTCCTAGGTTTTGGTAGTTTTGAAGCTGATATAAATGATATCTTTAATTTTTTTTTCCAATCATAAATGATACTTTATTTTTGTTTTTATTTTATTTTATTTATTTTTTAAATTTACATCCAAGTTAGTTAGCATATAGTGCAACAATGATTTCAGGAGTAGATTCCTTAGTGCCCCTTACCCATTTAGCCCATCCCCCCTCCCACAACCCCTCCAGTAACCCTCTGTTTGTTCTCCATATTTAAGAGTCTCTTATGTTTTTGTCCCCCTCCCTGTTTTTATATTATTTTTGCTTCCTTTCCCTTATGTTCATCTGTTTTGTATCTTGAAGTTCTCATATGAGTGAAGTCATATGATATTTGTGTTTCTCTGACTGATTAATTTTGCTTAACATAATACCCTCTAGTTCCATCTATGTAGTTGCAAATGGCAAGATTTCATTCTTTCTGATTGCCACTACTCCATTGCATATATATACATCTTCTTTTTTTTATTGTTGGATCTGATTGGCTAATATCTTGTTGAGGATTTTTTATCCATGTTCATCAAGGAAATTGGTCTATAGTTGTTCTTTTCAGTGGGGTCTTTGTCTGGTTTTGGAATCAAGGTAATGCTGGCTTCATATAATCAGTTTGGGAGTTTTCCTTCCATTTCCATTTTTTGAAACAGATTCCAAAGAATAGGTGTTAACTCTTCTTTAAATGTTTGGTAGAATTCCCCTGGGAAGCCATCCAACCCTGGACTCTTGTTTGTTGGGAGAGTTTTGATTACCTATTTGATTCCTTCACTGGTTATGGGTCTGATCAAATTTTCTATTTCTTCTTGTTTCGGTTTTGGTAGTTTATATGTTTCTAGGAATTTGTCCATTTCTTCCAGATTTCCCAATTTATTGATGTATAATTGCTCATAATATTCTCTTATTATTGTTTATATTTCTGCAGTGTTGGTTGTGATATCTCCTCTTTCATTCTTGATTTTATTTATTTGGGTCCTTTCCTTTTTCTTTTTGATCAAACTGGCTAGGGATTTATCAATTACATTAATTCTTTCAAAGAACGGGCTCCTGGTTTCATTGATCTGTTCTACTGTTTTTGTTTGTTTGTTTGTTTGTTTCCATAGCATTGATTTCTGCTCTATTCTTTATTATTTCCTGTCTCTGCTGTTTGGGGGTTTTATTTGCTGTTCTTTTTCCAGCTCTTTAAGGTGTAAGTTTAAGTTGTGTATCTGAGGCATTTCTTCCTTCTTTAGGAAGGCCTGGATTGCTATATACTTCCCTCTTATGACTGCCTTTGGTGCGTCCCAGATTTGGGGATGTGGTGTTATTATTTTCATAGGCTTCCATGTACTTTTTAATTTTCCATTAAAATTATTAGTCCATTCATTCTTTAGTAGGATGTTCTTTAGTCTCCAAATATTTGTTACCTTTCCAAATTTTTCCTGTGGTTGATTTCGAGTTCACAGCACTGTGGTCTGAAAATATGCATGGTATGATCTTGATCTTTTTGTACTTGTTGAGGGATTATTTGTGTCCCAGTATGTGATCTATTCTGGAGAACATTCCATTTGCACTGGAGAAGAATGTGTATTATGCTGCTTTAGGATGAAATGTTCTGAATATATCTGTTAAGTCCATCTGGGCCAATGTGTCATTCAAAGCAATTGTTTCCTTGTTGATTTTCTGTTTAGATGATTGGTCCATGGCTGTAAGTGGGATGTTGAAGTCCCCTAATATTATGGTATTATTATCAATAAGTTTCTTTATGTTTGTGATTAATTGATTTATATATTTTGGTACTATCACATTTGGAGCATAAATGTTTACAATTGTTAGGTCTTCTTGATGTATAGACCCCTTAATTATGATATAATGCCCTTCTTCATCTCTTGGTACAGTCTTTATTTTGAAGTCTAGATTGTCTGATATAAGTATGGCTTCTCTGGCTTTCTTTTGTCGATAGCATGATAGATGGTTCTCCATCTCCTTAGCTTCGATCTGAAGGTGTCTTTAGGTCTAAAAGTGGGTCTGTTGAAAACAAGATGAATCTTGTTTTCTTATCCATTCTGTTACCCATGTCTTTTGACTGAAGCATTTAGTCCATTGAAGTTTAGAGTGAGTACTGAAAGGTAGGAGTTTATTGCCATTATGTTTCTTGTAGAGTTGGAGTTTCTGGTGGTCGTCTCTGGTCCTTTCTAGTCTTTGTTGATTTTGGTCTTTTTTTTCCGTCTTTTCTTCCCTCAGAGTATCCGCCTTAATATTTCTTGCAGGGCTAGTTTAATGGTCACCAACTCCTTTAGTTTTTGGTTGTCTGGGAAACTTTTAATCTCTCCTTCTGTTATGAATGACAGCCTTGCTGGATAAAGAATTCTTGGCTGCATAGTTTTACAATTCAGCACATTGAATATATCCTGCCACTCCACTCTGGCCTCCGTTCTGGCCACTCCTGGTTTCTGTGGATAGGTCTGGTGCAAACCTGATCTGTCTTCCCTTGTAAGTTAAGGACTTTTTTCCCTTGCTGCTTTCATGATTCTTTCATTGCATGAGTATTTTGTGAATTTGACTATGATATGCCTTGTTGATAGTCGTTTTTTGTTGAATCTAATGGGAGTCCTCTGTGCTTCCTGGATTTTGATGTCTGTGTCTTTCCCCAGGTTAGGAAAATTTTCTGCTATGATTTGCTCACACAACCCTTCTACCCCTTTTTCTCTCTCTTCATCTTCTGGGACCCCTACGATTCTGATGTTGTTCCTTTTTAATGAGTCACTGATTTCTCTAATTCTTAAATCATGCTCCTTTGCCTTAGTCTCCCTCTTTTTTTCTACTTCATGATTCTCTATAGTTTTGTCCTTTATATTGTTGCTTCACTGTTCTGCCTCATCCATCCTTCCCGCGATGGAAGCCTTTTGAAATTGCAGCTCAGTTATAGCATTTTTTATTTCATCCTGACTAGCTTTTACTTCTTTTATCTCCACAGAAAGGGATTCTAATCTATTTTTGACTCCAGCTCGTATTCTTATTATCGTGATTCTAAATTCTTGTTCAGACATCTAGCTTGTATCTGTTGATTAAGTCCTGGCTGTCATTTCTTCCTGCTATTTCTTTTGGGGTGAATTCTTTTGTTTCATCATTTTGAATGAAGAAAAGGAATTAATAATGTAAAAAATTAAAATTAAAAATTAAAAACAATGCACACACACAAAAATCAAATAAACGATGCTAGATATTAGGTGTGTTTTGGTCTGGTTATTGAAAGGAGGTTGATAGATTAGAGAAAAAAGGGGAAAAATGGAAAAAAATGAAAAACAAGGGAAAAAGGAAAACATTTGAAAATTTGAGAAAATGAATACAATGAAATAGAATAAAATGAAATGATGGAAGTAAAATAGAATTTGAAAAATTACAAAAAGTAAAAAATATAGTAGAAAAAATAAAGAAAAATAGTTTTAATAAAAATTGAAGATAAAAATAAATTTTTTTTCTTTCTGTATTCAAGAACAAAAAAGAAACGAAAAGAAAAAAAAGGAAATTGAATAGATGGACCAGCAAACAGATTGAAATAGGATAGAAATTACATCGTTTTCCCCTAGAAGTCATACTATGAAGCACATTATAGTTTGTAAACTAAGCAGGCGGCGAGATTTGTAGTGTTCCTGAAGAGGGAGTTTGGCCTAGTTGTGTGGGGCTTAGTGTAATGGCTCCATTGTCCACTAGATGGCGCTGCTTAGCTTACTGGGGTGGATTGTTGTGGTGCTTATAGGTGTGTATGCACATGCTCAGGCGGGATGAAAATGGCATCCCCCAGCTACCCAGTCTCTAGTATCAGAACTCTGTGCCCTCCCCGACCAGTAATCGCACACCCATCCTTTGTCTCCGGCTTCTGTCCACTCCCCGCTTTTATGCTGTGACCAAGCCATCAGTTTGCCAGACGGCACCTCACTTCTGAGGGACTGCAGCTTTGACCCGCTCAGATCCTCTGCAGGAGGGTCTCACCAAGCAATGGCCCAATGCCAGCCACACCCAGGAACGTTCTCAGGATCGTGCTGCTGCCAATGCCGAGAGACTGTGGCTGGGTGGGTGCCAGTCCACCCCAGAAAAAGTTCACGCGATCATGTAGCAGCAGCATTTCAGGGATTACGGAAAATCACAACACACATCTGGCACCAGGCTTCACCCTTAATGAACTTGTTCCAGAACCAGTGAATGTGGCTGTTCTTTGGAGTCTTCTGGGACTAGGTGGCCACACAGCCTCTACAAAATGTCCTTGCAACAATGGAACCGCTTCTCCCCGTGTGGCCCAAGGACCTCCTGGACCCCACTTTGCTCCTGGGGATCCTTCCTTCCCACCAGAGCACTGCCAGGTATTGAGCTGCGGAGTTTCAGACTCTGCGCTCACCCTGTTTATAAACTTTTAATGGAATTTAAACTCTCTCCTTTCTCCTTTCTCCCTTTTTAGTTCAGTCTCTGTGGCTGTTTCCACTTTTCCACTTTCTCTCCAGCTGGTTTGTGGGGGGGGGGTGTTTTTCCCATATTCTCCCCCCATCTCCATCCTCTCTCCACAGGCGAAAACAGCTCCCTGCCCTCTATGGTTTCTCTCTCCCCCAGTTTACCTCTCCATGCCACGTACCTGATGAATTCTGTGGTTCAGGTTGTGCAGATTGTTGTATTAATCCTCAAATCAGTTTTCTAGGTGTGCAGGATGGTTTGGTGTTGATATGGCTGTATTTCATGGATATGAGATGGAAAAAAAACTTCCATGTTGTTCTGCCATCTTGGCTCCTCCTTTGAATTCTTTTTCATTTTCAATTTGTTGCAGGTTAAGGAGTTGTAGATGATTTTTAGAAATTGATCTTGTATTTCTCAACCTCCCTAAACTCATATCTTAATTTTAATAATTGATCTGTAAAGTTGTTGGATTTTCACTGTGCACAAGTATATTATCTGCAAATAATGACAATTTTATTCCTTCATTTGTAATTCTTTCATTTTCTCTTTAGCACAGCCTAGGATCTCTTGTTCTTCATTTAATAAATTCAGTGAGTGTAGTCTTCTCATCTCTTACTGATTTCAAAGAGAAGAATTTTGACATTTCCTCATCAACTTTGATATTTTCTGTACATTTTATAATACTTTACCTTTATCATCTGAAAAAGGTCTATTTCTTGATTTGGCCACTTTTGAAGAGAATGTGGGAGAATCTACCCACCTTGGAGGCTGAATAGTTTTTATGGTTGTTTCTCTACACCTACCACGCAATCCCAAAGTTAATACCATATATTTTAAGTTTTTATCATGACACCATTCCATATCTAGGTACTATTTTTTTTTTGTCTCAGCCCAAATTTAATGTACCATAAGAAGAAAACCCAAAGTCTCAGTGGCATTCCACAATTGGTTGGTATGTCTCACAAGCTTTGGAGCGGCTAGGTTATATGTGTTTCAGCATGTGATTCTGTGTTCACATATTCTAGATAATTCTCTTAAATTCATTTTCTTCTTTGTTTAATTGAGACTGACCATCTTTTCTCTTGGGGATATTTAATTTCCATTTAATGTAATGACAATATTTGTAATATGCATCTTATTAGGTATTTTTAATTTATCCTACCTGTTATATATTACCATTTCTCTCATTTTGTTTTCTGGATTGAATGTTTTATTTTTTAATCCTTCTTGGAGGCTGGAAGTTTTTCACCAGTCATCAATTTTTTAAAGATTATCCTAGAAAATTTAATTTGTATTATTCACTCATGAAAATCTTTTAATAATTGATACCTTTATCCTCTCTTCCCAAAATCAATCCACCTTATAATCCAATGACTTTATTTGTCTCCTCCCAAATTACACACTAATGTATGTGTATGTGTGTATAAAACCTCATTATTTTTCTTTTATAGAAGCAATGCTTATTTAGGTATACTCATATATCTATTTATTTATCTCTTTAGTTTTTTTCTGCATCTGATTTTCTATTTGCAATAATCTTGTCTGAGGTCACCCTTGAGAATTTTCTTATTTTGTAAGCTTTCTGGTGGTGAACTGTCAGTTTTCATTTGTTTGAAATGTCTTTATTTTGTTTGCATGTTTAAAGCACATATTCACTTGGTGGAGCTTTTGAGGTTGGCAATAATTTTTCTTTAATACAATGGAGAAATCATTCAAACGTTGTTGTTGAGAACTCAGCTCACAGTTTGTCTTTTACCTCTTTGAAAGTAATCAAATTTTTGTTTCATTTTAAGACTTCTCTTTATTTTTAACAGCATCACTCTGATGTAATTAAATGCACCCTTCCAAAAAATTATTCTATTTAGCTTTCGATGAGCTTCCTTAGTACATGGTTTGATGTGTTTCATCAAGTCTGGAAAATTCTTAGGCATTATTTCTTGTAATGGAGTCTGTCCATTTGTCCTCACCTTTTGGTACTCAAAATGTGTGTATATGTATAGAAAGTCTTCCCACTGTCTTCTCTGTTTTGACCCTCTACATTTCCACATTTTTTGTTGCTCTTTGCCTGATTTTTTTTCTATATATATTTCTATTCACTGATTGTGATTTCACCTCCATCTAATCTGCTCTTAAACCTGTCCACTGAGTTCTTAATTTCAGACATATTTCTTCAGTTACACATTCTCATTTATTTCTTATCAAGTTTCTATTAAAGCATTATTTGTAGATTGAAATTTTCTGTCAAAATAATAATGTTTGGCTTTTATTTTTTTTTTTGGCCATAAGCATGTGGTTTGTGTCTTCTAATATCATTATCTGAAGTTCTGGGGTCTGTTTCTATTGTCTGTTTTTTTGCTGGCTCTCCCTCATGCTGTCTATATCTTGTTTTCCTTTATTGTTTCCTGGAAATTGTATTTGAAAATTTCTTTATAGAAATAACCTAAGTTCTAGGATGACTTTGTCTTTGTCCAATGCAAATTTTCATTTTTCATTTCCTCACTGTTACCTTTAGGATTCATTTCTCCTAGATCCTAACACAGCATAAAGGATATCTTACTAAGATCCTCTCCTCTTGTGTATGCTGAACTTTGACTTTTTCCTTTTAGCTCTGTGAGAGCCCTTTTCTAAAAACTATGCTGACGGTGTCTTACTCTTATCTCATTGGGTCTTACCATTATATTTTATGCACCAACTTGACTTCCAAATATTAGAATCTGCATTTCTTTGCCTGAGGGCTCTTTCTAGTAGCCATATGCATGGCAGGTGACAGAGAAGAGTTGATTCGTTGGGAGTCATAAGCAATGACTAAAGATAGTTGGTATATAAATATTCCAACTCCCTTTTCCTTAGAGTTAAATAATTTTTTTAAATGTTTATCCACTTCTGAGAGAGAGAGAAACATAGTTCCAGTTGGGGAGGGGCAGAGAGAGAGAGGGACACAGAGTCAGAAGCAGGCTCCAGGCTTTGAGCTGTCAGCACGGAGCCTGACGTGGGGCACGAACCACAAGATCATGACCTGAGCTAAAGCCAGATGCTGAACTGACTGAGCCACCCAGGTGCCCTTATGGTGAATTACTTTTTAATCCTAAGGTCTACACTAGTTACAGAGTTCCGCAGCAGGATTAAGCTTCAGTTACATTATGGGAACTTGCCTAATGATGCCATATTTGTCACCATTTCTTTGCTCAGTTCCTTACTCTCCTACCTGCTCCTACCTGTGTTTTTTAGGTTCATCTCTCAGTAAGTTACTTGCATTCAGCTTTTCCTCAGGGAACCCAAAGTCACTGAGTCAAGGTTTACCTCATTCTCTCAGCTACCTTGGTGGATCTGCAAACTCTCACAGTATAAAAGTGGACTTCGTTACTGGACTCAGTTTTCTAGATTCATGGCTTCTACTAAACCTCATTTGAGTAATTTTTGCTCTCTAGGTAACTCACAGATATTATTTAGAATTTCTTCTTAAACATATTTTATTAATTTTTAAAAACTTTCTTTAGTGGGAAGGCTACTCCAAGTTACCTAGCATAGCATTAGCAAATGTGGCAACTTCAGCTCTTACCTCCTCATTTTTTTCATATCATTCTTTTATTCTTTTCTTTGGGAGTCTCACTAAATACATGTAGTTTATTTATTTATTTCTGAGAGAGAGAGAGATAGAGAACAGGGGAGGGGCAGACAGAGAATCCCAAGCAGGCCCCCTGATGTGGGGCTCAAACTTATGAACCACGAGATCATGACCTGAGCTGAAACCAAGGTTTGGCCACTTAACCTACTGAGCCACACAGGTGCCCCTCATTTTAAGTCTTCTCACTCTAATCTGAATATCCTCCAAGTTCTCCACTGTAATTTCTATTTCTTTTCTCTCTGTGTTGTAATCTGAGCATTTTTTTTAGTTCTGTCTTGTAGTAGCTTCCTTCTTCCATCACCTGTTCCTAATCTTCTGTAAAACCCTTCTAAATTGTATTTCAAATTATATTTTTCATTCTTATTCAAAAATATTTTTTTGTTTTTGACATTCAATTTTTATTTCTGTAAACATTTCACACATAGTTATTTTATATTTATGATTCCAACATCCGAACTCCTTGGTGGTCTGTTTTTTGTTGTTTTTTCTGGTAGCTTATTTCCTTGTGTGTGGGTTGATTTTTTATTATAAACTCAAATTTGGTCATCATTAATGTGTGGTAAACTTGGGAGTCTAAACTGAGTTTCTTCCTCCAGTGAGAAAATATTTTTTTAATGTTTATTTATTTTTGAAAGAGAGAGAGACCAAGTTGGGGAGGAGCAGAAAGAGAGGGAGACAGAGAACCTGAAGCAGGCTCTGTACTGACAGCAGAGAGCCCAATACAAGGCTCAGACTTAGGAAGAAACCATGAGATCATGACATGAGGTGAAGTCAGATGCTTAACCAACTGAGCCACCCTGGCACCCTGAGGAAATTTTTTTTTTAATTTTGCTGAAAGCCAGGGAGTGCTAATGAACAATGATGATTTTATTCCTAACCCAATGATGATTAATTAACATGTGTCTCAGATTCAGTTTTCCCACCTTGCTTCTGGGACAAGTCTTGGTCTCCACATCTACACTTGTGAAACAAATTATTTTCCTCAGTGCAGCCCATGCTTTTTTGGATATAGCTACTTCACCACTTTTTACTCCTTACTGGCAATTTCTCTTATTTTCTAAACTCCCAGTGATGCAATAAGAATGAGATTTTACCCAGGATCTAGTTGTTTTGTCCTGCAAAAGTCCTTCTGAATACCTAATATAGCATACCGACAGAAGCAGAAACTCTAGTGTAAAACTGTAATTCCGCATTGAGAATCCATGATAAAAATAAGATTTCTTGGATGAAAATGTTGAGTTTGCAAACTATCTAGAAAGTTAAACTTAAATTCAGATTCATTTTCTTCTGGTTATTTAGACATGGTCTTTGTAAGTACTTTAAAAATATCACAGACAAAAACGTGTAAATACAGTTCTTTGTAAACTCCTAAATTTGTTCACAGTAGGGCTTCATTCCATTAGTGATCTATTTTTATTTATTTAAACTTTTTTTTTTATTTGACTATTGTTGACACACAATGTTATATTACTTTCAGGTGTTCAACATAGTGATTCAACATCTCCATATGTTATGCTCATGACAAGTGTAGCTACTATCTGTCACCATTCAATGTTACTAGAATATGTTGACTATATTCCCAGTCCTGTACATTTTATTCCCATGACTTCCTCTATTTTTAAAATTAATTGGGAGATCGGTAGATTTTAAACCTACTACACACTGGAAATGCCTGGGAGGAATTTTTAAAGCAAATTCCTTAAGCCTAACCCACATCTGCTTATTCAGATCCTTAGGTGATGGGGAACTGGAGAAGTGGGGCCCAGGAATTTGCATTTTTAATAAGCTACCAGGTAATTCTAATGTACAGTCAGTTTTGGGAGCCATAGGTCTAGAAATTGTCTGCTTTGCTTTTACCAATGAGAGATTTTAAGGTTCTTTTATGAAATTATTTTATCAACTACTCATTCGCTCATAACCCCCTCCCCCACTTATGTATTTGCTGTGCACATAAGAAGTGCTGTGGAGAACATACGATTAATAAAACACATCTTCAGGGAGTTTATAATCTATGTGGTAGGATTAGGCATGCATTCACATATCTTACGTAAGATATTTTCAGTATCATAAGACAAAGTTCAGTGTTGAAATGGAGTGATCATGCAAATTACTAACATAGTCATCAGGGCTATTGGCCAAGACCAGAAGTTAAAACTTGAATGGATAGCAAAAGCCTTAAGAGAGAAGAATCAGTAGAAACATAGAAAAACAGAGTTCTCAAAGGCCTTGGGGTCAGTTAGGCAAAGATTTAGTGAACACAGCAGAAGAGTTTTCTTTCTGTTGTTTTAATCAGTTGTTTGAATTCCCTGGAATTTTAAGGTATAACAATATACTCTACTAGGATTTGCTAAATAGATGTGAAAAATGGTTTTCAGCCTTGAATAGCTGTGTGTTAATAGAACCATCAGGGGCGGAAAGATGCCTTCCTGCCAATAAATATTTACTACGGAGGTTTGGATTTAGGGCAACAGTTACCATCTCAGTGTTGATTCTCTGCTAGTAAGTTAATGATTTCCTCAGCTGCACTTGGTGTCCCATAGCTATTTTCATTCATCATTAGTTGGAAAGAGTAACAACCTGTAGGCTGAATCAATCTTTGACATAAAGTTTGAAGAGGAAAAGGACAAGGAAGGGAAATTATGTTGCCTTTGAAATACAGTTGCAGTATACTGGCTCTTGTAGAACCAAGGCTCTAATAACTCTTTTAGGTTTTTCCTTTACACTCAGCCTTTAGGGAACTCCTTCTTTTTTCATGAAGTTTCCAGTGTCATTTTCTATCATTTTACCGACATTGTTTCCTTCATTAACCACAGGTTTCAATCATCCTTTCTTTTTTCTCCTTCTTCATTATCTCTCTTGCTAGAATGTAGCTATCTGAGATGAGCACACACGAGAGAGAGAGAGAGAGAGAGAGAGACAGAGACTGATTAGTTCCACACTTGCATCCCAGAACCTATACATATTGAACTCAGACATATTGAACCCAGTGCTTATTATATATTTGTTGAATAAATAAGGTGCTGAAATGCCACAGCAGTGTGGAATGCTGAGTTAGTATCTAGTGAAATGAATCCAAATTTATAACAACTGTACTCATTCTTTTATTTCACTTTGTAAGTAATCTTTTAACTTTTGGGTGCAACTTAGTACACATATCTTAGTCCCCTCCTTTGTCGTGGCAAAGAAGGCATCTCCTAGCTGGCTTCTGGTAGTCTTTGCTTGGAGTCCATCCTGAAAGTGGATGCTACACCAGTTTTTCTAGAACATTTTCTCCTATCACATATCTGCTCAAAACATTCAATAACATCTGATTATTAGAAAATACTATAGAATATTCATTAGACTGTTTCAGTGTAATTGAAATTTCAGTGTAATTTCAGCTTTCTTCTCCAACCTTACCCCTCTTTCTCCCTTGGTGAAATTTATCTTTTCCTACAGCCTCTTGCTTCCTTCGGGTATATATTATAGACAGTTCCACTTGATGGCACGGTTCATTCTAGCTGGTATGCTATTCATCTTTCAGCTGTCTTTTAAAATCCTATTGATTAAAAGACCCAACTGGTAATGAAGGCTTTCACCTTAGTCAAGGCCATGGGATTATTTCTTCCTCCTTATTGTCCCAAAGCCCAAATATCCCTTTACTTTTCCCAGTAATATCTTATGCTTTTTATCTGATTTTCATACATAAATTTTCCTGTGTGTATAATCTGGATATCAAAGTATCTTATAAATCCCCCTGTATATACTCTTCTGTATTCCCCTACATCTTCACTCAGTGCTGCTGATAGGGTAGATACTCCAAAAAGAATTCCTGAATGAATGAATCAATGAATTAATCAATTAATCTTGCAAGATCAGCATGTTAAAAGAGGGATCTAGATCAGGTATGTTGGATAAATTTGGTCTCCTCTTTTGATAGTGATTGGTTGATAGTGGATATCTGGAGCACAGAGTTGAGCATCTTTAGGTCAGCAAGAATACCATAATCACTGTATTTGCCCAGGAAGGTAGAGGAAGTGGTCTACTGTATGCAGTAAGTTCATTTGACGTGTATAAAATTGACTTGTTTATAGGTAGAAAATGGTCAGATATTGGCAGGTTAATATTGTTCAACACTGACTTCCTACTCTTAAATTTTAAATTATTTCAAACATTTTTTAACCTTGTGGAAATCTTGATACTCCTGTCAGAGTTCATGACAATGAGTAAGTTCTCTTGTGATTCCAGACCATTCTGGTGGTGTAGTTACAGTTAGACATGGGGTGAAATCCATAAATGGATAAGACGGACTCCTGCCTTTTCTAAGGATAATAAATGAAAATCAACATTCTGGTACTAAATGGTAGAGTTAGTAAATTCCATGGCTAATACATAGGCTAAATTGTTTATCTATTTAAATGTTATTTATAGGAGCCTTGTAAACTAAAAATACGTCATGAATTTTCTTAGAACTAGGAATCTTTGATCAAAATTCAGCTATTTAATTTTCACATCAGTATTTGAACTTGTAGTAGTAACCATTTCTCATTACTTACGTTCAGCAAGGTAACTCTACTAACATGCTTATGTTTTCTGCTGTGTAGTATTTTTTTTTACCACATGGAGTCCTTAATTTCCAATTACTGTTTGCCATCCATCTTCTCAATGGACTATAGAACATGGACAGATGACTAATCACTGGGAGAAGAAATAGGGCTCAAAACAGGACAGGCCAGTAATGAGCTGCTTCCTTGGCATGAAATATTTTACTTCCACCTCTCAAGCAATACTTAAGATGTGCAAACAAATCCATAAGTTGTTCAGCACATTATACTCTATATTATCTTTGAATCTCCACTTTGAAAACTTCTCTTAAAATCACGTTAGGGGCACCTGGATGGTTCAGTCAGTTAAGCGTCCAACTCTTTTTTTTTATATATGAAATTTATTGTCAAATTTGTTTCCATACAACACCCAGTGCTCATCCCAACAGGTGCCCCCCTCAATACCCGTCATCCACCCTCGCCTCCTTCCCACCCCCATCAACCCTCAGTTTGTTCTCAGTTTTTAAGAGTCTCTTATGTTTTGGCTCCCTCCCTCTCTAACCTCTTTTTTTTTTCTTCCCCTCCCCCATGGTCTTCTGTTAAGGTTCTCAGTGTCCAACTCTTCATCTCGGCTCAGGTCACCATGTCATGGTATCTGAGAACGAGTCCCAGGTCTGGTTCTATGCTGACAGCAAAGAGCCTGCTTGGGATTCTTTCTTTCTCCCTCTCTCCCTCTCCCTCCCTCACTCGTGCTAGCTTTCTTTCTCTCTCAAATAAATAAACCTTTAAAAAAAAGTTTTCTAAAAAAAAAATCAGGACTTTATATCATGTACTAAATCTTACATTGAGGTTCTGGCTGCCTAGAGGTTCTCTACTGAGAAGAAATCTCTGGTGTTGTCTAGGGGAAGTGCCCTGCATTTGGTGAGCCTTTTGAACAGTCAGGGACTTACTATAGGCAGGAAAGTATGATTTTAGAATTTGAATAGAAACAAAAACAAAGGGCATCTGGGTGGCTCAGTGGATTGAGCTTCCAACTCTAAATCTCACTCAGGTTAAAATCTCACAGTTTGTGAGTTCCTGCCCTGTGACCAGCTCTCACTGAGCCTGCTTGGAATTCTCTTTCTCTCTCCCTCTTTCTGCCCCTCCCCCACTCGCATATCCGTGCATGAGTGCGCTCTCTCTTTCAAAATAAAGAAATGAACTTTTTAAAAAACAATTTAAAAGGAAACAAAAACAAGAACTTAGTTTTTAAATGAAAACAATTGGGTTTCAGAGTTAGAACAAGAATCTCCCACTACTTCAGCTGATTTGGTCTTATTGAACCACCTTTAAACTGTGGCTCTGATGCCTCTCTTCCAGGATAAATGCCAACTGTAATTAGTATGTCCCTATGCTTCCTGTCTGTAAAGTAGAGATACAACTGTATTACCTTTTCCATTGTGCACTAATAACATCCTTTCAGGTAAACTTAACCAAAGAAGAAAGTCAGAGCCACCTAAATAAATTAAGTAATCAGGTAATTTTGACAAGGGGAAGTACATTTGTTATCTTTCTTTAAATTTTAATGTAGTTGTCTTCCTCTCTCCTTCCCTTTCTTTCTTCCTTCTTCTCTTTTTCTTTCATCTGTTGTTCTCAGAGCCAAATTAGCATCCTTAATAGACAGTGAGAGAAAGAGTATTTGGAAAGGGTAAGCATCAGTTTCATTTAGCTCAATTAATCTTTTAGGTATACGGAAAACCCAGGGTGCTATGATGGACATAAATTGAGAAAGTAGATGTGTAAGTATTAGAAAATAGTAGGGGAGGACTAAAAAAACTTAAATGTAAGTTACTTTGATTATCTTGAAAGAGGATCACAATGCTGATGATGCCAGTTTTCTAGGCAGGGGGGAAACACTAGATGAATGTGATTTATAGCCTACTCTAGAGGGGCTGGGACAGTGACATGTAAAACCTGAAGATCTAAGCAGGGTTCAATAATTGAATTCTTATTTCTTTGTTAGACTCTGAAAAGGGCCAAGATGTGGCATGTATTATAATACTTGCTTTTGTTCCAGAATCTGGCATACTGAAGCAGCGAGAGTTTGTTGCATTAATGAATGGACGGATGAATTAGGGATCTGACCAATGTGAAGCTCTGGCAGCTTCCGCAATATGATTTCTATTGTCTGTGATGACTTCCAGCTCTTGGAATTGCTGCTTCCAACCTACAACCCACATTTACCTCTTCATTTCAAACACAAAGGCTTGAAAGACTGCTTTTTCTCCTGATGTCATTGTCAATTAACCTGTTATAGCAAGGCTGTGCCCAGGGAATGAATGAGGTAGGGTCACAGTGATGTGCAGATTACTGTTATTTTAGGGTGTGTGTATCTATTATGGCTCTTAAACTTGCTAACCTAATGTATGTTCACTGTTTAAAATTAGAAAATAGAATAAGCAAAGCCTCAAATTACTCCCAATCCTATCACCTAGAGACAATCATTGTTAATATTTTGTGTCATATCCTTATAGGATTCTTATTCATTTCCTCCTATTCTCCCTATTCATGTAAGTGTACATATATATTTAAGTGTAAGAGTAAATATATATTTAAGTGTGAATATATATTAATATACATACATAAATTATTACATGCATAAATTTAAGTCTTTATATCACTTATCAGTGATCATGTTACAAAATAATTCCTTCATAGATTTTTTTTTTTTTGGAAGTGAGCACAATTCTTCAAAGGAAATCGGGATCAGGAAAATAGTCATGTGTAAGCCACGTTTCTTTAATTAGTGAAAAAAAATAACATAATTAGTTAATGTTATTCATTATTAACACACCATGGACTAGATACTGACTGACTCAAAATAAAACAGAGAACACTGCTTACCAATTGATACAGATGCAAAAAGATAAACTCAGTGTTAGAATGGATATGGGGAAGTGGGCTTACCCATGTTCTATTTGTGGGATTGTACCCTAGTGCTATTTTTGTGGAAATTACTATTTATATGTTTAACTTTGAATATGGAAATTTTAAAAGCTACACAAAAGTAGAGAAAATACTGGGGCACCTGGGTGGCTCAGTCAACTAACCGACTTCAGGTCATGATCTCGTGGTTCATGGGTTCAAGCACCACATCAGGCTCTGTGCTGACAGCTCAGAGCGTGGAGCCTCCTTAGGATTCTGTTGTCTCTGGTTCTCTCTGTCCCTGCCCTGTTCACACTCTGTCTCTCTCTGCTTCTCAAAAATAAATAGAAGTTAAATTTTTAAAAAAAAAATAAATTTTAAAATATTAAAAGGTAGAGAAAATATAGTACTCTTCTATGTATCCATCACCCAGTTTGAAAAATGAGAAAGTCAAAGCTAATCTTGTTTTATTTATACCCTACTCACTAGCCAACACTGCTCATTATTTTGAAACAAATCTAATATGCAATCTGATTCACTACTGTTACCTTATTCTACCCCCAAGCAAGAATTCCTTTAAAAAGTTACAACACCATTATCAAATCTAAAACATTTACAGTAATTTCTTAATATCATTAGTATTCAAGTTTCCCAGATTGTCATTTTGTTTTTTAGTTTGTTTGAGTCAAGCTCCAAATAAGTTCGTAGGCTATAATTAGATGACATGTCTCAAGTCTCTTTTAATCAAGGAGTTCATTTGCCACCTCTTTTTTTTCTTGTATTTTTTTGCTCAAGAAACCAGATGTTTTTTCTTATAAGGCTTCCATATTTTGAATTTTGCTGATTCCAACTCAAGTTATTGTTTACCAATTTGATTTATTTCAGGTACATAGAGTTCTTGTGATAAAGGCAAGAGAGTTACTTTCTCCCTATCTTTCCTCTTCTTCCTCTAATTTTTTCTTCTTTTTTAAAAAATAATATTCAGTCTAGTGAGTAGTTTCCTTAATATCTGAAAGTGGCCAGTGATTTTTTTAATGTCACTATAAATTCATGGATTAAAACTACCACATGTCTGAACTAACGGCACTCAATGATTCTCACTGCATTTATGATTCACATTGCCAATGGGGTCTTTGCCAATTGGGTCCTAGGTGCTTTTGGAATGACACCTGATGACAAGATATTCCAAGCTCTTCTTACAGATTTTCTATGATGGACTTAAATTGAGCCATTTCTCCCAGGATCCCTGCTTTCTTTAAATGGGCAGTGGTGTTTAGAGGCCACACTTTGGATACCAGGGGTGCCTAGTCCGTCTTTCTTTCTTTTTAATACACGTAGCTAGGAATATGATTTTTTCAGATGAAATATATCATGAATTATACTGATACTTCTAATCCATATTCAGGACTACAGGCTTTTTGTGTTTCCTTATCAATATTACATCTATTTCTTTGTTCATTGCTGAACATCTCAGCTCTTAAGAATGTCAACATAATTACTTTCTGCTTAACCATGCAATACGTTAATAGTAGTCCCAGAATAATGATACCAATAACTATTGCCAATAACATGATTACTAAAAATCATTTTTATTTTCATTTCTTTCTTGAAATATATCACACTTGGAAGTTATAGACAAATTACTGTTTTTTTTACGGGCCACTTGGAACAGTTATTTCCTCTGTTGTTAGGCCATAACTCAAAACATAGTTAGCTTAATTTGTTTCATTATGTTTTCAACATTTACAGGTGGTATTTTTATTTTTTATTTTATTTAAAATCTTTTATTTTTTTAAAGAGAGAGAGTGTGAGTGAGAGAGAGAGGTGAAGGGAGAGACAGAATTTCAAGCAGGCTCCACACTCAGCACAGAGACCAATGAAAGGCTCTATCCCACAATTCTGGGGTCATGACTTGAGCCGAAGTCAAGAGTCAGACGCTCAACTGAGTGAGCCACCCAGGCACCTCTACAGGTTGTACTTTTAGATTGAATTTTGTCATTTATCCAAGTACATGTTTTGATTTCAAAGCTATAAAACAAAGTAGTTCAGATAAGTCTAGCTTCAGTTCTTATCTCTAACTCTATTGATTTGCTCTTCTTATAAGAATCAATTTAAAGAATTTTTGGTTTAATTTTTCAATTTTTAAAAAATACAGTAACTCTGTAAGTACATTTAGGTTTAATATTTCTTAGATGAACAATAATAGACTTGACACACTTGTCTCCAGCTTGCTTTTTTGCACTTTGAATTTTATTATGGCAATCATTCCATATTAGTATATATAGATATTCCCCTTTCCTTTTACACATCTGTATACTCCTCCATATTGGATTAAAGAAGTCTTCCACTGATGGGTAACATGGTGGTTTCCAGCTTTTTGCTACTCAAATAATGCCATATTTCACACATATGAAATATGAGCCACTTCTGAGCCAGCTTAAATGTGTATTTCTCCAGATAGAATTGTTGCCTCTGAAGAAATTTCCCTCTCTGAACACATTCTGTGTGTGGTATACACAGTGCAGGATGTGGTAGAGGTAAGGTGTGCATATCAGGAAATGAGGCTAGTACTGTAGATCTAGACTGTAGCACAATGGTATTCAACACGAAATGGTCTTCAATGTCAAGCTGAGGAAATTTGGCCTTTATGTCAGAGGCAAAGGAAAGTGAGGGAAGGTTTTTGAGTATGGGAATAAAATGCTCATGTGAGCATTAATAAGGTGAGTCTGTGGCTTTAGTCAAACGACTGGTAAGGAACAGGTTTCCTGAGAGGGTCCTTAACTTAGCAGGCTCAATATGTTGAGCTTTTCTACCACAGAAGCTTTGATATAGTATGTGATATTTGTGATTTTTTTTTGTGGAAAAAAATTCTCAAGAGCTTTTGAGTAATCAGTGAGGCCTGAACACTTTGTCAGCTAAAGTACCCTGAAATCAATGCCACAGTGCCACCATGAACATACTAATTTCATTCCAACATTCAAATTACGTAGTTATGACTCTCCACAGTCCACTTCACCTGGAAATTGCAGAATTTCTACTGCCTTCTTTGTAATAAGAAATGGTCTCTTCTCCAATGTAGGAAAATAATTGAAATTGTGCTTTATTATTTTCATCTCTATATTTTGATACCAATAATCATTTATAAGTTTTTTTTTTTCTTTCTTGGACAGAGCCAGTGCTAGCTGTGATGTGACCAAATCAATGTAGATCTCAAATTCCTATTTGGAAAAGAAAAAATTGATCTTTTCACGTTTAAGAATCTATGTTTCTACGAGCTTGAGCATCATGTATTTTTCTACATCTTATGAGAATGGTGAACAATGCTGACCATTGAACAGAACAGCATCAGTTCTTAATGTTGTATTTATGATTTAATTTAATGTCACTGTTTTCTTCTGGGTGTGGATACTAATTGGGATAAATGTGAAACAATGAATCTAAAAAAACTGATTCTAAAGATTATCTGAACTAATTTTAAAAAAAGGTAATTTTGGTAAAAGCCTAGAATGAGGAGAATTTGCCTAAAAGAGACTAAGAAGATTTTTAGAGTTTCAATAACTTAGGAAATCTGGTACAAGTTCAAGTGTAGACTAACCTATTAATGAAATCTTTTTTTTTCCTGACAGGCAGAGGGAGGGAGAGAGAGAGAGGACCAGTGAGGGAGGGATGGAGAAGGGGGGAGACAGAGGATCTGAAGAGGGCTTTGTGCTGACAGCAGAGAGCCTGATGCAGGGCTTGAACTCATGAACCATGAGATAATGACCTGACCTGAAGTTAGATGCTTAACCAACTGAGCCACCCAGGTGCCCCTATTGATGAAATTCTTGAAACTATTTTTTCCTTAAGTAGATGTTTCTTGATTATCTACCATTTTCTAGCCTCTGAGAATTTAGAAGCAACCAAAATAGACAAGATCACGGCTCTCTTAAAGTTTCCATATGAGTGGGGGAAATAAACAAGCAAACACATAAATAAATAAATAAATAAATAAATAAATCAAGCAAATATTCAATTATGATAGTTACTACAAATAAAATAAAATAGTGTGAGAGAATAGAGAATACTTGCATACCTAATGGGTGATTTTCTTTGGGTAATGAGAAAAGACCTCTTATGAAAGTGACTTTTAGAACAGAGACCAGAAAAAGAATAAATAAATATCTGATAATATGTAGGGGTTTAGAGGTTTATTGAGTGTGAATCAAAATTCCCTCCATAATCCTAGCACATAATTCACATATAGTACATGTAAGAAATTCATATAAAGAATGCACCTCTGGGGCGCCTGGGTGGCTCAGTCAGTTAAGCGTCCGACTTTGGCTCAGGCCCTGATCTCATGGTCTGTGAGTTCGAGCTCCACGTCCGGCTCTGTGCTGACAGCTCAGAGCCTGGAGCCTGTTTCAGATTCTGTGTCTCCCTCTCTCTCTGACCCTCCCCCATTCATGCTCTCTCTAAAATAAATAAACATTAAAAACAAAATTAAAAAAAAAAAAAAGAATGCATCTCAACCAATCAGGAACTGATAGTCCATTCAAAAAGTGTTGTTAGATAAATCTGTATATTACAAGTAGATGATAAATTTTAACCAGAAAAAAAAAAGGAAACCACAGAATACTAGAAGGAAACATGGATATGTTTGTGATCTTGGAGTGGGAAAGAACTTCATAAAAGCAGTGAAGGAAACCACAAAGGAAAACGTTAGAAAAATGTCGGCAGTAAATGTGGCGATGCACAAAAGCTCCCAAAATAAACCAAGAAACACCAACATCTCAACTAATAAGACATCAAGAGACATGGTAGGAGCCTGTAATTCATATAAGAATAAATACAGACTCTTTGAACTTACACTGCAAAAAGATTCAGCCTTAGTAGAAATACATTTTAAAGAAAACTAAAGGAGTGATGTGATTTTTGTTATAGTGGCCAAGAAAAAATGACTCTATTCAATGATTCTGATGGTGGGTTGGACAGCACACATTCAGATATTTTTTACATCGGTTGTACTTTTCAACCTTTAATCTTTACATTTGGGGAATGTCTACCAAAAAGTAAGATTACAGTTCATCTTGGACAGACTATTTAACTTCCTTTACTCCCTTATGAAAGGGAGAAATCTGAGATGGAGATAGACTTAAATTCAAGTGCATTGGCCAGAGCATGGTTTAAAGAGAGTAAGATAGTAGCAACTTCAATGTTCAACAGTAAGGGAAAGGCACAACAGTAAGATTAGACAACCATGACAATTTATCTTTTGCAGACTTTTAAAGGATTAAGGGACATACTCGTGATAGAATGATAGACATAAAAACAGAATTCTAAACTGTGCAGTAGGTATTTCATGCCAAAAAATGCCAATTTTGTATTTAGACAACCATCCACAGTCATTCTCTTTGGCTCTCTCTCTCTCTCTCTGGAAGAAACTATAACAGTTGACCTGGTAATAAATTGGAGGTAAGACTATCGACAGATTTTATTATTTTCTGTATTTTCCACATGTTTTACAAAGAGCATATTATATTTATAATCAGGAAAAAATGATTTATCTAGAAAATGACAGGCATCCCTTGAAACACAAGTGTGTAGACTAGGAACTATGTTTAACATTCATGACAGGACTCTATTTCCTCTCTATACCTGGCTCCTGCTGAGGCTGCCTTGTGTGGAAGGATGGTAAGGAGTCATTATTATTAATTTTTAGAGAACCCAGAAGTTCAAGATAGGGCAGAGGAGGAAAAATGAGTAGATAAAATGTTTCAGAGGAGTCTGAAGTAAGACTGGCTGCCGTGTGGCCACCTGCCAAGTCATTTCATTTAAAAATGCATCTACCCTTACTCCCCTAATTGTCTCATTGCCACGTTATTGCATTATTTAAACTCCTATAAGTTTGAGATTAACTTGAGATAATAACCCCCTATATATGAATATAAATATAAGAATGATATTATGTGGATAGATTAAGTGTCTTTTAAAAAATTTCCCATACTTTGGTATGACTTAGGACAAAAGCACTTGGATTAAAAACTTTGGAGAGACTAGGAGTTTCCCTCATGGGAAAGTAAAGGCAGAGCTTTGGGTGTATGGTGTTCTTTGTTAGGTAGGAGCCTATTTGGAGCTGAATTGTGGAGGGGGCCTTTCACCAACTCGAATGCTCTGTGATTCTGGGTAGCTGGAGAGAGACTGGTATAGAATAGCAGTTAAGATCTCAGGTTCTAGGTTCAGATAGACCTGTGTTTAAATTCTGGATCAGTGACTGAGTTATTTGGATAGTTTTTTAATACCTCTAAGCTTCAATGTCCTTATTTATATCATGGAAAAATACTTCATAAGTTAAGATAGAGTAGATACCTGCTTCATAGGATAAGATAGGGTAAATAAGATAATACCTGGCACATTATCACATTCAATAAGTGTCAGTGATGGAGATAATGATGTTGATGTCATTAATGGGGATTGGAAGAGTAGTTCCAAAGGAAGGGAAAGGTACTAAACAGGGAGTGGGGTGATGGAGCGGAAACAATTTTCTACTTTTCCTCTGACAGTTGGAATTTTATTGTACCTATAACCCAGAAAACAGATAAGAATAGCAGTATAAGAAATTTCTATTAGGGTGTCTGGGTGGCTCAGTTGTTAAACATCTGACTTCGGCTCAGGTCACGATCTCACAGGTTCGTGAGTTCAAGCCCCGCTTCAGGTGAGCACAAGCCCCAGCTTCTCTCTCTCTCTTTCTCTCTCTCATTCTCTCTGTCTGCCCCTCTTGGGATTCTCTCTCTCTCTCTCTCTCTCTCTCTCTCTCTCTCTCTCCCCCCCCCCCCGCCCCTTGCTTACTTGGGCCCTCTTTCTCAAAAAAAAAAAAATTGTATCTCTTCTTCTAAGATAGTAGCTGCCAGTATCACAGAAACAGAGTCCTCCTTGTTGCTCATTTGCTATCATACTTCAAAGTAAATGAGCCAGTGGTACCCCAGTGACCTGAAAAAAAAAATAACTTATCTTCAAAGCTTATTTTAATCCAAGGAGAATCTGAGTCAGTTATTAGGGAACCAGGGAAATGGAAATATTTTCCTGTTAGGTTGCACTTGAATAAGGAGGATGTCATTGGGCTGTTTGTGAAGTTTGCCTAGCATTCCATATTAAAATGTAATAGGAAAACAACAGGAATAGCTAATAAAATTTATAAAGTATTAGGCTTTCTCTAAGTGATACATAAAAGCCAAATTTTTCTATTTATGCTTCTATGTAAACATCATTAAGACTAGGTTCTGTATTGCCTGAAAAGATATTTTTTTAGTATCTCCTGCACAACTAGAGCTGAATTTTATGAGTCTTTTCATAGGTAAATGCTCGGTCAGCAGATGTTAACTGAAGATGCATGAAGAGGAGAAAGTGAAGTCGACATTGGCCACTAATGCTTGTTGCTGATAGTGTAAAACTTCCCAGCCACCAGAACCCAAAGGCTAGATGCAAATTGCATCACCCCAAGAACAACATAAGTCTCTGTGTTCTCCAAGCTTGGGGAGAATGGCTTTCACAAAAATATGATGCATCAAATAGTAAACTGTTTTACAGGCCTTTCCCAGCTCCATGACATCAGGAATCTGCCAAGTGTAGCACTCTTTGCTGGTGATAATGTATGTTGCTGTGGCGGGATCTCCATGTTTTCGGGTGTTCCCTGCCTGCATGATTTATCTTCATTTTATTAATCTCAGTTAGTCAATTATGGCTAATGACTCACCAGTCATTCACAGCATTCACCTGGAGTCAGACCAGAGCACACTCTAGGACTATTGGTCCTTTACAATAACCAATGACTTCCACGGAATAGTGTATCTTCTTTAATGCTTATTTATCCTTAGAGAGATAGAGAGCATGAGTAGGGCAGGGCATGAGTAGGGCATGAGTAGGGCCCCTGCAGGGAGAGGGAGACAGAATCTGAAGCAGCCTCCAGGCTCCGAGTTGTCAGCACAGAGCCCGACACAGGTCTGAAACTCACCAACTGGCAATATCACGACCTGAGCCGAAGTTGGGCACTTAACCAACTGAGCCCCCAGGTGCCCCTGAATAGTGCATTTTATATTAGTTCCTCCTCTGTCTCTTTCTTCATCATAGTTTCCTCCCTTGAGATTAGAGACAGGAAGATTTATTGAGAAACACTGGATAGTGGTTCAGAAGGTTATGATTACTGCCATGGTCTGTAACAATCTGTATGTTTGAACTTGAGCAAGTTATTTAAATTCTCTGGGCCTGGGATTTCTCCTCAGTGATGTTAGGAGGTTGGATGTAGTATTCTTACTTTCTTTCACTAGAATGTGGTGAGTTTGACCTATCATATGCTCCGTCATGTGTGATATATGGAGATTTAGAGGGGATGGAATAGAAGCATAAGACACAGTCCATGCTTGTGAGGAGTATATATTCTTTTTGAGGGAATAGGGGAATAATTAAATGACAAAATGAGCTGATTTGTGATCATAATGAGTGGTCAGAAGATGACTTGTCAGTGGATATGAAACTCTGTGTTAGGCACTCATTTAAGGTCTCTTCAGGTGGTGATATTAATGAATGTGGGGTAGTCAGGGCAGGGCTATGGTAAACTGTACTGATGGGAGAAGTTGCATGCAGAAAGCAGGATCTGAGGGTGGGCACACAAGGTACAGTGACAAAGTATCTTCTTGGCAAAGGAATGAGCAACAGCAAAGATGACATTGGGTAGACCTTTTGGGTCTGGCTTCCGTGTGTTCTCTGTTCCCTGCATTTTTTCACTATGACTTTGCTTACAAGAAATCTGTTTTGGGGGTCAAATCTCATTTTCCCCTTCTCCTGCTTCACAGTTCTAAGGAAGCATTATCAAGAGTCTGCAATGACATACTCAGATTCTCTGGATGAGCCTGGCATTTCTTTAGGTCCCAAGAGTGCAGGAGATGTATTATGTGATCACAGCGGTGATTCATGGACTCACAACCTTTCATTTGTGATGACACCCGGGGGAGGAGTTCACACATGGGATGTACTCCTTTCATAGGTCTACTCAGTCTTTGCGATATTCCCAGTTGCCACACTGGCACTCCCCCCATCCTTTTCCACAGGAGAAAGTGTAGCAGAATGCAAGTAAGCACGGCATTGTATAGGAACCACCTTAGTTCATGCCATTGAGATATTCTCTTACAAACTTGGGTAATATAACCATGTTTTAGTTAATAGCAATGATAGATTTCATTTATCAAGTGTTTAATATGTGCCAGGTATTATGCTAAGTATTTGAGGAAGGTTATGTCATTTAAACATCATGATACCCTCATAAGGCAGAGAGGGCTACCCATCTTTGCCATGTGTCTGACTTTGTGCCAACTTTTTTTTATTACCTTATTTAATTGTAACCACAGCATTGTAAAATGTTTACTATTGTTCTCACCGTTTTTTAAAAAAAATTTTATTTGCTTATTTTGATAGAAAGTGTGAGATGGGGAGGGGCAGAGAGAGAGAGGGAGAGAGAGAATCCCAAGCAGGCTCCATGCTCAACACAGAGCCCAATGCAGGCTCAGTCTCACCACCATGAGATCATGACCTGAGCCAATATCAAGAGTTGGACATGTAACTGACTGTGTTATCACCATTTTATAGACAAGGAAACAGACTCTGAGAAAAAAAAAAAAAAGAGTTGTACCAGCAAATGTTGTACTGGCAGTAAGTAATGGAATTGGGATCCAAACAATGTTTCTGTGACTCCAGAGACTGTCTTCTTAACCACAATAATATGACTAAAAAATTATATGGAGCACCTCTCACACTTGATCATTACCTGAAAGGAGGTCTGACCCTGTAGTTGAGAAACACTGACCTGCAGGATTGTGTCTGTGAGTCTTTTTAAGTTGCACTGGATACTGCTAATTCGAAACCAGGCAATTTGGGGAGAAAAATCATAACTGGTGACACTAAAACCCTCATGCCTTGCTGAGCAACAGCATTTGCTCTTTGGAATAATGACTAGAATAATGGTGTTTTCCCTGATGATGTGGTACGTGACTGGCCCTCAATTTATTTTGTACAGGACACAGGTGATGCACTCAAGTTTGCTGGTAGCTCAAAGGTTAATGTAAAATCACAAGATCACTCTCATGTGACTCTCAGCCTCCTTCATCTGGCTAGGGATCCTATACTGCATGGGCAGAATAATTACTCCATCTTTCAATTAAACATGTTTATCTGAAATGTTGGAGCATGATGCTCACATGGATGGAATCAGGATTTGAACACCCACCAATGTGTGAACTCAAGGAGGAAAAGGATGAGACATGGCAGGCACCAAGTATCCACTGTGCAATAGAGGGGGTCATAGAATGGTCAAGTAATGGGAATAAAAATGTAAGAGACTTGTCTGACTGCATTAAGACAAATCTATACCTGTGGATGGAAATGCAATCATCCTTCCCACTCCCCTGCCTAAAAGCAATACCAATTTGGGACAAAAATGACCTGAAAATCTAAGTTAAGTATCAAATAAATGTTTACATTGGATCTATACACTGTCAGACATCATGCTCAGCACTAGAAAAACAGGGGAAGAACACATGAAAAGGTACCTGGCCACTTTCAGCTTATGGTATGGCCTAGACAAATGTTTGATGACATCGACCATGAATTCTGGCTCCCATGAAAGGAGCAGGACAGGGTGTTAGGACAGCATTTTTGACAAGTGGAGATGGAAAGGCAGACTCAGGAAGGAGTATTTCCATTTGGACTGAGACCTGAGTAGGAGTTGGCCAAGCAAGAGAGAGTTGAGTTAGGTAAGAAGCAGAGCAAGGTGGTGTTGTCTGGTGTTGTCATGGTGGTAGAGGTGGTTGGTAGGAAAGGAAGGAGGGAATGGGAGGGACAAGAAATGAATCAGGAGAGATAGGCAGGGTCCACATTATAGAGGGCTTTGTAATTGCTAAGAATAATGGGATTTTAGCATAAAGGCAATGCAGAATCATTGAAAGGTTTCAAGCAGGCACTTTGTAAAGCAAGTTTCAGCTGGTGATATAAGAACGTGGTAATGCTGATAGCTGGCTCCAGCAATTCAACTCCAAAATGAATTCCCTCTGGATGGATTTCCTGGATTGTCTGCCTGAATTAGCTTCCTTCTGCGATTGCAGAACATTCCATGTTTAAGATGACACCTGGGTTCACAGGACAGTTTTGAACACAGGGGCCTGGCTAGTTGAGATGATGAGAGCATGACAAAAGTAAGACTGAGGACTTGGTTCACTTGTGGCCTGGGTATTTTCCCCCTGTGCTTTGAGAATATTCATCAATCCAGGGTGACTTGTTATCTGAATATCTTAGATGAACATTTATACACCAGTGGACAGCGGAGTGAGCTTCACTCCGTTTTTAAATAAACCAGTTTGATTCTGGGCTTAAGATCAAGGGGTTGGCTGTTTATCGTATAACTCTCCTCCTGACAGAATGTTTTGTAGTTTGGCCGTCTTGTTCTCTGTTTGCTTCTGGATCTCTTTAGTCCATTGTGATGTTATGTAAAAATGGGAAGCCTTGCTACTTACCTGAGTTAAGACATCACAAGGAGCTGTAATAGATTCTTGGAGCACTGCAGTCTTTATCTGAATGTTTAGCAGTCTCAAAATGACTCTGGGCCTACCATAAAATATTTGTAAATAGCCCATATATTCAATTCAATAGGGGAATAAGGACAATTACAATTTGGAAAATGCTTCTCTGAACTTAGTCAATAATTAATGATGTACCAAATATCTATTTTATAGAGGGTTGTCTTGTAGGTGCAAGGTAGGATTAGACGTAAGCCAGGTAAGTCTCTGCCTTTAAACCTAAAGGAGAAATGGGGAGAGAATCAAGAGAGAATGAACACTCTGCTAAAACGTGAATGATGTTCCCTTGATAATTTATGAGTGGTTAGTGTCATGAAACTTGCTCAGCACTCCTCCTTAGATAAAGGAAAATTTGTCTCTGTTTCTTTCCTGTGTGCTTCCATATGAGAGGTTAAGAGGTTCTTTCTTATTAATTTAGCATCCAAAGATACTTGGGTGAGTCAGTGATTCACTATAACCAGTGTCCATAGACAGTTCTATGTCCTTTTTCTGATTTTAAATGGATGCAGGCCACACGGTTAAATTACATATTCAGTACACCCAATACTTGACTCCTCCTGTCATGGCTTGACAGTATCCTTAAATTTCAGTGGACCAGAAAATACAATTACACAATTGTTACTCTGACCAAGAACTATAAAATTGATGGATGAAGTGATAAGGATTAGCTAGGATGACATAACCACCAACTCATAACACCCATGAGTACTATGTCTTTCTTATTAAAATCTAACGATGGTAAATCCTCTCCATCCAAACTAATAATTTATATGGATCATATATATGGATATAGATCCTCCCTCCTGGGAAGTTTACAAATTATCACTTAGTGACAACTGTACGTATGATAATAATCACATTATATACACCTCCTTTTATTTTTCTGGTGTTTTCACACTTTTCGGAGCACTGTGAAGTGCATTTATGGCAGCTTGATCTTCACACCCCTCTAAGACTGACTAGATACTAATTCTCCTGTTTTACTCATGAAAACTTAGAGGCACAGAGTGAGGAGATGAGTCACTCATGGTCCACACAGCTGATGAGTGTCAGTACTAGGGCTAGAACTAGGTCTTCTGATGAGCACATTGCTAAGTGAAATAAATCAGTCAGAGTCAGAGAAAGATAGATATCATATATTTTCACTCATATGTGGAACTTGAGAAACTTAACAGAAGACCATGGGGGAAGAGAAGGGTGAAAATAGTTTCAGAGAGGGAGGAAAACCATAAGAGTCTCAAACACACAGAACAAACTGAGGGTTGATGGGGGGTGGCGGAGGAAGAGGGGAAAATGGGTAATGGGCATTGAGGAGAATACTTGTTGGGATGAGCAATGGGTGTTATATGTAAGTGATGAATCACAGGAATCTACCCTGGAAACCCAGAGCACACTGTATAGACTGTATGTTAGCTAACTTGACAATAAATTATATTTAAAAAATAATTAACAAAAATATAAATAAATAAATACATAGACCTTAGCTGGAATCAAGTCCTAGCCCTACCACTACCAACTGCAAACTTGCTCAAAATTTATAACCCCTTGAACTCTTGGTTTTCTCAGCTATAAGATGGACTTAACTATAAAATCTACTTCTTGGCACACTTGTGAGGATTCAGGAAGTTGATGGATGTGCAGTGTTTAGTGTTCTATCCATCACATAGTAAGCACTCTAACACAATTAGGTAACACTAGGGCTAGATCCTGGTCTGAATTACAGTATACTCTATAAGTATGACATGTTGAAACTTCAGCAAATAAATAAGATAGGGAAGTATTACCATCTTAAAACTATTTCTGCATTTAACAGCATGCAACTCTCATTCACCAGAGCTGTTTTCATCAGCAGGGACTACTGAGTCTCTTTCCTTCTTTTTTCTTTTCTTTTTTTTTTTCTTTTTTATGGCAAAGGTTTAGCTTTTCACACATCTTGCACAGCAAGCTGTGGTGATTGTTCCAAGTTGGCCCCATTTACCTTTGACTCCCGAGAGGGGAAAAAAAAAAAGCTAGACATATCTGAGCACGCTTGAAAGGCTGGCAGCCTGAGACTTGATTTGTACTTGGTTCATATTTCCACCACTTGCAGCCCCACCAAACTGTTACTTAAAAGGGCCTGGACATTTTCTGAAAAGCTTTGCAGGTAACTGTGGTCAGTATAGATGGGGTGGGACACTTGCTTTTAGCATGTGTCAAGTGTAGGACATACTTTCTTTAGGATTATCCTCTCCTTACAGGAGACTTTTAATGGCAGAAAAGTCAAGTTGTCCAAATTTTTGCTAAACTGATATAGTACCTGGCATGTGTTATGTCCAAAGTTGCAATTGCAGAACATTGGGGCATTTAGTGAGAAAGATTGGTGGTTTAATTGAAAGGAGTATCCCTACACTGGGATAAAAGTTACCCCTCTTCAGTTACTCCCACTTTTCTTTGAGTTTCCCATAGTTCACTCATTGGTGTATGCACTTATTTATCCTTACATTCTAATAGTTGTTGATGATAGAAACCCAATGATGAGCAGAAAGATTGACAGTTTTTGCCTTTAAGACACTTATTTCCCAATGTGAGAGATAGATATTAAAGAAATAGCACATAATTTTATACTTATTGTCTGTTAAATTCAAAGGTCCATTGAAAAGAGTCCAAATATGGGGCGCCTGGGTGGCTCAGTCGGTTAAGTGTCCGACTTCAGCTCAGGTCACGATCTCAGGGTCCGTGAGTTCAAGCCCCGCGTCGGGCTCTGGGCTGATGGCTCAGAGCCTGAAGCCTGTTTCCGATTCTGTGTCTCCCTCTCTCTCTGCCCCTCCCCCGTTCATGCTCTGTCTCTCTCTGTCTCAAAAATAAATAAACGTTAAAACAAAAATTAAAAAAAAAAGAGTCCAAATATCCATCAACAGATGAATGCTGGTATATCCATCCATGGGAATATTATTCATCAATAAAATGAAGTACCTGGTACATGCTACAATATGGATGACACTTGAACACATGTTGTCAAATGAAAGAAGTTGGATATGAATGTTATATACACTTCCTTGTATTGTATTTATTTATATGAAATATCCAGAATAGGGAGATTCATTAAAACTGAAGTACGTTAGTGTTGGCCTACTGTTAGAGAGGTTGGGGGGAAATGGGTACTGACCTCTGATGAGTATAGATAACATTTCTTTTTGAGGTGACAGAGGTGTTTTAAAATTGAATACGTTAATGGTTGTAAAATTCTGTGAATAAATTAAAAACTATTAAAACATGCACTTGGAATGGATGAACTGAAGGGTATGTGAATTATATCCTAATAAAGCCATTATTGGTACAATAGCAAAAGATCTGTGAACGCACACAAGAAGGTAACCTAATCTCTTCTGCAGAGCCAGAGAAGGCTGCCCTGAGGAGGTGATGTCTGAGTGAAGTTCTGTAGGATGGGCGGAAATTATTTAAGTAAAAGGTGATTGGGAAGATGAGGGAAGGATGTTCCTAGCAGAAGACCTTTGGAGCAGAGTAAGTGCAGAAAGAAGGCCAGAGCAAAGAGCTTTGGGAGCCAGAAAGGAATGGTACAAGGTGGGCTGGAGAGATCATCATGATGACCATGTACTATGGGTAGAGGGTGTTCCAGATACAATGTATGTGCCATCTAATGTAACCTACACCATGATCCCATGAGGTCAGAATAGTTACAGGCAAGGCAGATGATACTGAGCTCTACAAATGATGTTCAAATTTTTCTTGATCCTAAAAGAATAGGAAGGTAGGGAAGAAAACATGGGCAAGGTATGATAAGGTTTGTATTTTAAAGATCCCTCTGTGCTGTTGTTTAAAGAATGTTGGAATTAAAGGTGTCATAACCTTCAAGCTTTAGCACAGGGGACTATAGTCCTGACCTTCTACAAGCTAATTTCCTTTGTAATCTGTTACATTAGTGGATGGACAGCCTGGAGAAATGGACCTCTACAGAAGGCTGGCACAGTATCTTACACATAATTTAAGAACTGTTTGACAAATGAATGGACCCCTCTACTGGATCAGCTTTACATCAGTTACCTGCCTCCAGTGGGACAGAACATTAAGTTCTGTCAATTATCTTCCTTCACATACCAGGTTGTTGGGAAAAAGAACTGTTGCCTGGCTTTATTAATCTGGGTACCATGAGGCACAAAAGGGTTCAGGGTGTGGGTCTGGAGTCATATAGATTCTGACTCTAGAATTACAAACCAGGCATTTGTCGCAAGTCAGGCCTGATGAGTCAGCAGCAGAGAAGAGCCAGTGGTTGCCTGAAATCATCATTATGGGAGGGTTCCATAACATTTCCTATTTCTGGGAGGTCTTGGCCATTAGGTATGAGTGCTGCACTTGATGGAGAAGGTTCTCAACTGAGATCAAAAGTCAGGAAAGATCTGACATTCTAAGTTGAGAGAAGTGCCTTTTGGTGAGAGGACCCATTTCAGATGCATCAGGGCTACCACCTCAGAGGAAGACAATAAGGTAGATAGAGGGTTATGTTTGGAGGGTCTCTGAGTGTCCTATTGCTCCTATAAGAAATTACCCCCAACACGTGGCTGTCAACAACTCAAATTTATTACATCACAGTGCCAGAAGTCAGAAGTCTCCTGCGTTTTTTGGCCTAGGGCCCTCTTCCTACTCTTTAAAACCAGCAGTGTTGGGTTTAGTCCTTCTCATGCTGTAATCTCTTTGTTTCTCTCTCTTCTGTCTCCCTATTCCACTATTAAGAACCTTGTGATTACATTGGGCCCATTAGGATAATCCAGAACAACCCCTCTATTTTAGAGTCACCTGATTAACAACCTTAATTCCACCTACAACATTAATTCCCATTTTCTGTGTAGCATAACACATTTAAAGTTTCCAAAGATAGGACATGAACATCTTTGGGGCCCATAATTCTGTATACCACAGAGGGAATGAAGATTTTATGGCATGGCAATTACGTGTACCCACTGTCTTCCTCTTGGAGGTGGAGATTTCACATGGGCCCTTACACTGCCCTCCTAAAAGATGGAAGGTGCCTGAAAAAATCTCTTCAATTATTTGAGGACTGGTTTTTATCTTCTGTTTGAATGTTGCCAGAGGCAGAGTACTGGAGGCTGCTGGAATATGGACAAAAGGATAGTAGAGGATGGAGTGATAGAGTTGTGTGTGTCGGGACAGGTAAAGAGAAGGCCATCCCTGTTGACACTATAAGGTATGGAAGAATGTGTGAATTTCATTTGGAATGAGTGGAAACCTTAGAAGGTGGCCTGCTTTTCCCTTTATATGCCCTCGCCCCAGGGAGGGAAATCTGTTGGGCTATCTATACAAGAACAGCAAGAGGTTGTGGGTTGGGTTACCCAGGAGAGAGCTGGTGTTGGAGCTGGTGTTGAAGATGTTGAGTTATGTCTCCCATGGAGAGGAATATTCACAAAGTGTACTCCACAAGAATTTGGATCCCATCTACAGAGAGGAAACTGATTTATATAAAGCCTCAGAGAACATCAACAGCCAGCTTGGAGGTAAGGGAACCCTACTCAGAGCAATGACACAGGAGATAAAAACTACTTTCCGGCCAACACCACAGGCTATAGGCTCCAGTAAGGAGGGAGAGGATGAGTAGACCACACCCTTCCCCTGCAACTTAAGTCAAAAGAGCCAAGGATGTTTATTCAGCACTGAGGATGGTAAGAGGAGGTGGGGAAGTTATTAGTAAAATAAAATCATTTAATGTTTGAACCAATCCAAAGTTGAAACTTAAAATAATTATAATAATGATAGGTAACCCTTAAATAACATTCAGATGCTATACACTGTAGGTGCTTTTTATGTACTCAATCCTCAAAAAATCCTATGAGTTATATAACTTAATTCTATCCATTTGACAGGTGAGTATTTCAAGGCACAAAAAGAATAAGGAATGTGCCCCACATCACATAGATGTAAGTGGTAGAACTGGGAATTTGAACCCAGGAAATGAGGCTGAAATATTAACATTTTCAAAAATTTTGTTTTAAACATTGGATTACATTTACAGGTAACGAGTATAATAATTTCTTTTCTAAGTCACTTGAGTTCTATTCTGTCTTTTTGATTCATTTATTCGACAAATATTTATTAAGAGCCCAGCATTTTTATTTTTTTATTTTTTTATTTATTTTTTTTTTATAAGAGCCCAGCATTTTTAAGGAAAAGATGAAGCAGGATAAGCACAGGAGAGACTTGTAGGTAATGAAGGAAGAGAGGTAACAGGCCAGATTATGTAATGTCTTGGAGCTTCTGTAAGGACTTTAGTGTTATTTATAAGATTGGGTTGCCTTGGGAAGGTATGTAGCACAGGAGGGATATGACTTCACTTTTGTTTCAAAAGAATTTTTCTGGCTATTGTTTTTAAAATTTCCTAGGGGTGGGGAGGGTCAAGATTACCATGCAAGCAAGACCAGTTAAAAACTGTTATAATGGTCCATGAAAGAAAGAGTAACAGCTGGACCAATGGGTAGCAGAGAAAAGAATGAGACATGGACTGATTCTGGATATAATTTGAAGGTAGAGCCTATATGATTCATTGATAAGCTGATTTTGAGATCCAAGATAATGGAGTTACTATTAATTTTAAGAAAAAGTTAAAACCTGAACAACATAGTTGTGGTTGTACTCATTATAATGCTTGTGAAATGCAGATTTATAGTATTTGAAAAAATTACTCGAGTTACTACTAATTTTAAGAAAAAGTTAAAACCTGAAGTACACAGTTGTGGTTGTACTCATTACAATGCTTGTGAAATGCAGATTTATAGTATTTGAAAAAATTACTCATTAACAATTTTTGATAAGGGAGAGGACAAAGAGTGCAAAGTGTTTTGTTAAAACATACCCATAGGAGTGTTCTCCCAATGTGAGTGTTATATTCACATGTCATACTGGAAAAATGATGAGGATCTCTATTCTGGGGTGCTTATATGGATTGGAGTCCTAACTTCCAGTTTCTTAAAATGTGACTTCATTTGGAGATAGGATCTGTACATAGGTAAAGAAGTTAAAATGAGATCATTAGGGTAGGCTCTTACTTAATATGACTGGTGTCCTCATAAAAAGGGGAAATGTGGACACAGGCATACAGGGAGAACACCATGTGAACATGAAGGCAGAGGTCGGGTGAGGGTTCTCCGGCCCAAGAAGCACCACAGATGGCCAGTAAACCACCAGAAGCCAGGAGAGAGGCATGGATCAGATACTCAAAGCCCTCAAAAGGAATAAATCCTACCAAAACCTTGCTCTTGGACTTCTAGCCTCTGCAACTATGAGACAACATATTTTTGTTTAAGCCACCCAGTCTGGTGTACTTTGGTATGAAAGCCATAACAAATGAATACAGTGTCTCTGGATATAGACATTCAAAAGTCTGGAGGGCTGAAAGAAAAACAGTGAGCTGCCAAGGTCTGATCATGATGAGGCTAGTGCTGAGCTGTCTACTTGCTCGTGACCAAGTGGGTACTGTCACTACAGCACCTAGTGCAATCTCAGGCAAACAGTAAATCCTCAATAAATATTTGTTGTCTGATGAAGATGTGTCCACTGTATATAAACGCTCAATACATTGCAGGTACTTAACAAATATGACTTTCTTTCTTCCGTATCAACAAGCTTGGGTACTGAAAACCATTGCAAACTTTATTGGATTTTTTAGATCTTCCAGAGCAAGCCAGAATTGGAAGCAGTTATTTCAGTGTCAGTCCATCAGATTTTGTAGCCAACAGGGCTTCTGGTTTTCTCTTATTCCATGTCACTATATCAAGATGCTGTAATTCACCATAGTAATATTAGTTTTTAGGAAGTCTTATAGTCAAGCCTTTATCCTCATGGACCACAGTACTGAGAAGAGCAGAGAATATACAAATGGAAAGTAAAAATCCTAGCAACATAATTATAGTTCTTTAAAAATGATAATTAAGGGATAGGTCCCCCTGGACGTGTTCTATTAAAGAGTTTAAGTTTAGAATTTCTTCCTTCATAAACCCAGGTTTTCTTATGACCTCTAATCAATTAGTGCATTCCCTCTTTGTTAGTTCATCTGTAAGAATGAGGAGTATTTTAACTACCTTGATTTCTTGGACCTGTTTTAAAATTATTTTGAACTTAATTTATTGAATTAAATTTCATAGATACAAACTCTTCTTGACAGCTTTTCAGTCTGCACCTTTTGTCCCTCCAAGGGTCATAACTGTTGAGGATGCTATCTGATGTTCTGGGTAATGATGTAATTGATAACCTTTGTAAAGCTTTGACAGTGTTTCTTGGAAGCTTCATGAAGGAAGCATGCAAATGGGAAAAAAAAGTTTCAAATAGCAATAGACCAGAAGGAGCAGACTGCCATGTTTCTTTATGATAGCAGCAATAAAATATATGCCAATTCCAGTGAGCTGAATAAATCTTTGTTCCGAGATGGTGGCTGAGTGGCAGGCACAGTGTGTAACAGCCTGTGCCAAGTTTCCCAGTGACCCGGTGAATCCTGTTGGAGAGTAATACTGTGCTAACACACAGACAGTGATTGGCTGCCCACATTGTTCATAAATAAAAGCAGCTGGCTGTAACAAAAGTCTAAGTAGCTGAGGCATCATCATTATTTATGAGGCAAGCCTGGTAGAAGAAGAAGGCTCTAAAAGTGTAATAGCAAACACCATCTTTCCCCCAAGAAAAGGAGGAGACAATCCTAAAAGAGAAAAGAGGCCAGTGTCACATGTATTTTCATGTTATCTTACATATGGTAAATAGTATAAAATCATTATCATAATGCAGACCTTGCAAGTTCTCCCTGGAGCAATTTTGTCATGATTCCTGTTCTAATTGGTTGGTTTAGAGAAAAGTCATCCCATTATTGACTTCCAGTCATTGAAAAAAGACATGGATAGCCAAATCTTGAATAATATTTTCTCCCTTAATTGCACTGATAGGGCTAATAGTTGATACATGATGATAAGTCTGTGATAGACCATCCTATCTGCTGGGGGACTGGGAGTGAGCATTCTGTGTTTTGGCTGTGTGTTCCATTGTGGAGGATCTCTACTAGAGTGTAATTGGCCTCTTTCTTACTCCATTGCTCGCTTTCTCTCAAGGGATTGAGTAGTTTGGTTGGTGAGTTTGGGAGTAGCACCTAGGCATTCATGGCTCAACCTTTTTTTATCTCCCTTGCCTTTGCGAAGAACTCTGGCAGCTGGAAGCATTCCTTCTGTGCTTCTCCTTTCTGCCATAAGTACTACAGAAGCAGACCTTTGTGGGGAAGGCCCAATGTTGTCCAGAATTATCAGTAGCTATGAGTCGACAAGTCTGCCTAAATGAGGGGGTGAAGTATCTCTGAACCCAACTGTCTTCCCAACTTAGCAATTTCTCCGCTATCATGTTTATTGGTAGTAAAGTTGATATTTTAATCTTTCCTGTCTGGACTTCTGTGATTATCTCCCAAATGGCTCTCAATTTTGATTGAGGAAGTAGAGATGCTATTTATTATTATTACTATTAAAACAATCTCCTATAAAAATGATATATATGTTTTGGCCACAGAAGGAGATAACTTGAAAGAAATTCTATCATTAAGCTTACATCTGATGTAAGTAATACATGTTTATTATAGAAAAATCAGAAAACAAAGATAACAAAATAAATATAAAACTTTCTTAATTTTTTTTTTAATGTTCATTTATTTTTGAAAGAGAAAGAGACAGATGACAAGCAGGGGAGGGGAAGAATCCAAAGCAGGCTCCAGGCTCTGAGCTGTCAGCACAGAGTCCAATGTGGGGCTCAAGCTCATGAATCACAAGATCATGACCTGAGCTGAAGTCAGACACTTAAACAACTGAGTCAACCCAGGCACCCCACTTTTTTTAACTTTTTAAAATTTATTTTCTGTACTTTTTCAGATGACTCTCCTTTTTGTAACTTTTTCTTCTGTCTCTTCTCTATATATTCTCTACTTCTTTTTTCATTTTTGTGCTGTCTCAATTGCTTCCCAGAGGAGTACATGAATGGAGTGGCAAAGGGCTTGTGTTGGGGACATTCCCCTTGTGTCATAATCCAATTCCTCAATTGGCTGTTTCTTCTGATGGACTTGGAAGAGTAGGTATGTAGCTTACCTGACAAGAAAGACATACATAGAAACATTTGTAATTTGATAAAATATTAAGAATATGTCACTTATAAGGTCCTCTGTATCCTATAATCTCTTGCCTCCTAATTCTCTGGCTTTGTTTTGTTTTGTTTTGTTTTGTTTTTGGCCCTGGTTTCATGAGGGTACTGGGGTTATTTTGCAGTAGCTGTCCCCATTGTCAGAATATTTGGAGGCCTGGTGTCTTGATATGTATAACAGAAGCCTATTGGTTTTGTTGTCCAGTTTCATTGGACTTCTCTTAATAGCATCCTATTCCCCCAAAAGAATACTCTGTTTCCTGTTCTTTGACCTAATCTTCGGGTAGAGTGGATTCCATTCTAAAGCTCCAGGGTGGCCACGTGATCATTCTGGGTATTTACAGCATTATATTTCCCTAGACACATTGACTGTTTCAGAGATGGACCCATGACTTAGTAAGAGCTAGTGAGACTTGGAGAAACTTGTGCTCAGATTTAGATCCATTAGCGTGTAGGCCTGGAATGGCTGTCGGCCATCTTGCTACCATAAGGAGCCCGCATATGAAGCATGTGAATGCAGAGTTGAGGATGACATCATCTGAAATCCTGAGTCCAGACACAGATATACTCCTGGATTTTTTTAGTTAAGTGACCCAGTAAATTTCTATTTTTGCTTGAACCATTTATTTTTGTCTCTTACAACCAAAAAGGTCCTAAGAAGGTCTGTGTGAGTGAAAGAATTGATGTATCTGCCAGCTGACTAGAAGTGACCAAGCTTCTTGGCTTATAGCTGCCTAGATTACTGATTTGGCAATTGTCTGCAGTACATGAGAGGTTAAATACACCTTTTCTGAAGGTTTAGCTTTTGAGATTTACAGTTGAATTGGGCTAAAATATAATATTTAGCTATTCAAGCTGGCAGCAAAGACACTTGATTTGATGTAGCAAGCAGTGCCAGTGTCAGAACTAATAAATGATTCCATGTCAAAACAATAACAGGGCAAATCACCTGGAAGGGCAATTCAATCACTTCGGACTTATCGCCACTGGCAAAGGGAGCACTAAGCCACCTGCCTTCCTTTGCTAGACATAGTTTTGGGTAAAGCTGAGCTGGCAACCGATTTAGGTTTAGAAAATGGCTTTCGGAAATCAGTGCTGTCTTAATGGCAGAAATGCTCTTGTAATGGTTTTCTAAAAGGTAACAGAAACATTGTGAAGTTTTGGGGTGTTAGGGATAAAAAAAGATGAAGGTCTCTTGGGGAGGAATTTGTGAGCTTGAATTAGGAAAGGGGAGTTTCTTTTATTTATTTCCTCCTTCAATTTGAGTATTTATTCAATGCATTCTAAGTGTCAGGCATTGGGTTTTAACAGTGATCTGTACAGATGCATTTCTCCGCACATGAACTCCAAGAGGGAGCAAGACAACAAATACATAATACAACAAATACATAAACAAGTGAATCAAATAATGATATAATACAGTTAACATTTAAATAAAGAGTTCTGAGTTAAAGAGTTATAGGCAGAGGGATCTGTTTTGATGGAAGGGCTGCCTAATGGGGTGACGTTGACACTGAGATGAGGAGGAGACAGTCATGCAAAGAGTGCAGGACAAGCATCCTAGCCAGAGGAAAGAGTACATGCAAAGACTGTGGTCAGACGAGAGTTAGGGACCTTCTGTGGCCTGAAAGAAAGCCAGAATGTCTGTAGCATAGTGACAGAAGGAAAGCATTCTGTTACGTGAGGTTGCAAGATAGTCTAAGGTGCAGTCAGGTATGTGAAGACTATAGAAAGGAGGTTGGATTTCATTCTAATAAAATGGGTAGCCTTTGGACATTTGCTGATGATTGTTGCTTTTTGATTCTCTGAGATTAAATGTGTAATTTTTTGAGGCAGGTAACCCAAGGCTTCTAGTGAACAGCATTGGCTTGTAGGTGACATCTCAACTTTGGACGTCTGAGTGTTTCCAAAATGAATGCTTAGTGCCAGCATAGGGAAAAGACCTTAGACTAAGATCCAAGGTGTCTGCATTTGTGTCTAGTTTCTACTGCTTATTATTGTGCAACGTTAGCAAATTTTTACTCCTCTCTGGACCTCAGTCCTCATCTGCAAATTATAAGGTAGGAGTGGGTGCTATATTCATCATGATTTTATGCTGAAAGTGATAGGAACCCAGTCCAAAATGACGTAAGCAGAAAGGAACATATTTATTTATCTGAACAATCCAAGGGCAATGACTCCAGATACACTTAGATCCAAACGCTTAGATGAAGTCACCAGGAATCTGATTCTCCATCTCTTGTTTCTGTATTGGCTTTACTCTCTACCAGAACCTTTCTATATGGATAATTGCCAGTAGCTGCAGGCTAACATCATTTGTAGAGCTAAAAATCCTTATGCAAGAAGATATTTTTTCTGCTAAATCATGTTGTCAAAAGTCCCAGGTTAGCATGCTGACTTGGGGGCATGAACCTAAGACTGAACTATGGTCAAGGTATGGGAAATTAGATCTTTGTTGAAGTCTGGATCATGTGCTCACTTCTGGAGTCATTGTGAACCACATGAACCTAGAGCAGGGGAGGGGTACTTCTTCTCATGAAAATAGAAGAAGAGGGAACAGATATTGGACACTCAAATAAGACACATTTATGAATGCTCTTTTTGGCTTGAACAATTCCATGAATCCTGCAGTGGAGAATCAGTCCTTTATACCCACACCCTAGTTGAAATTGGCCATGTTTCCACAAGAAACCTCTGCTTTAGCCTTTAATGCCAGGATCGTACATTTTTATTATGTGAATTATTATGTAGTTACCAATTCCCTTCTGCAATTTCTGCTCTTTGTCTCTAAACTCAGCAGATATCTAGACTACCTGCTACAATTCTTTATCATGACTCATAAAACTTAGGGAAGAGTTTTGCTTTGATGCACCCATCAACTTGCTAGCTGGACAAATATCCAGAGCCAGAATTTGCTTCTTCATTTGTATTTTTCACATTGAATTGTTTGTTAAATTGCTGGAAAAATTATTTACTGGCTTATTGTTCAGCATTATTCTCGAGTTATCTGGTTTTAACAGAACTTGAGAAATGCTTTAAAAAATCACCATGTACTCCCCACTCTAATATCATTTTCCCACAAAGAACATGAAGGCAGCTCTCTAACATAACCCATATTTCTTCTCAAAGTATCTCCATTATTTCTGCTTACATTCTGACCTTGGTTCCTGTTATTCCTACCTGCTACAATGTCACATATGTTTAAATTCTTGATTTTCAAAGAAATATTGGCATCTGCTAGTCTGCCTTTCTGATTTCTACTTAGTAGAAGACACCTTTTGCTATTAGATTCTGCTCCATTATTAATTACTTTAAACGCATGACTTTTACAATGAGCTATAATTCCTATACCATAACATTCGCCCTTTCAAAGTATATAATTCATCTGTTTTTAATATATTTGCAAAGTGAATACAGCAATCAGCATTATCTAATTCCAGAACATATTCATTACCCTAAAAAGAAAACCTATAGTCATTTGCACTCAGTCCTCATTCAACTCTTAGAAATGCATGACTTTGTCTCCAGTTAGCTCCTTGAGGGCAATGGCAGAGGCCTATCCTTTTTGTGTGTGGCTTTCACAGAAGCCTAACCCAATTCTGGGGCCATAAGAGGCATTAATAGAAATGTATTGAATTGTTAACTCATTATGTTGATTGCTATTTCAATTCAAGGCAAGGCTAAGAGGCCATGTCCTACAGTAGAAAGATACTGAGCAGGGAATCAGTTATGGGTTTTCTTTCTTCTCTGTCACCAACTGTGCCCTTAGGTAACTCTCTCCCTTTCTTTAAGCCTAATTTTGCTCCTCTGTAAATGAGGGGAATGGAATCAGTGATTTCTTTGGTGCCTTCCAGTCCAAACTGACATCAGGCACTGCTGATTGTGCAATCAAGATTGACTTGAGGCATAAGACAGTTTGTTGAAAGAAAACAGAAGGAATTCTTTCCATTTACACTGGGGTCTTCGGGAATATGTGAAACAACAAAGCTCTCTTCCAGGGACTGTGATTGGGAATGCACTGTAGTCTGGCTCGGTCATGTCTGCCCTCATCTGAACTAGGGATGAATGCACCAGGAAAAGTGAATGTGTGTTCTTCGTCCGGGTCTCACCCTTAGCCTTTGTAGGGAAGTTTACATGTCTTTGCACTCAGAGGCTTCTTTATGGAAACTATGAGCCAAAATACCACGTAGAAGTAAAAAAGACACAGAAAAACAAAACAAAACAAAAAACCCACAAATTGTATGCTGTGCTTTCTTCCTAATTTGAAGTCTGAGCATCTTTCCATTTCCAGCTAAGTAACACTTGAGGCCATACACTTGCCATCATCCCTAAGATCACCAAGGGTCTAGTGTCTTCGAAAACATCTTACCAAAAAAAAAAAAAAAAAAAAAAAAAAAAAGTGAATCAATTCTACTTTTCATGTTTCCCAAATGAGTGGTTCAACGTCATGGAAATGAGATCGGAATGGTAAACAGACAGCTGTTCTTATTTCTCCTTCCAGGGAGATGAAGGTCAAAGACACCTTCCTTCTGCGTAACAGATTCCTCCCAAATGGGTTGTAAACAAGAGTGCAGTGCAGCTCCTGTTTCACCGGGAAAGAAAAAAGGCATTTTGGAACAGCCTTTAGAGGTGTTGAACACACATATCTTTGATTCTGTTTTCTCATCTTTTTGCGGTGTCTTTCTTTCACAACATGAAGCCATTGATTGAATGAAGTTAGAATAACTTTTGACATAGCTAACCAAAATAGATAGCAAAGGGACTGGTTGCTAAGCAGAGCTCTGCTGGGTTCCCTGGCTGACAGCCTGTATTAGCATGCAGGGCTTTACAGAATCAAATCCTTAGTTATTGGCAGCTGGTTGTTTAAAACTGCTACTGCCTCTCAGGTAATAGTGAGTCAGGAGCACATATAATAATATTAAAGAGGAATTACTGGAATTATATGCCTCCTTAACAGGATATAAGCTGCTTGAGGGTATGACTTATTCAAGCATATATTCCACCTGTATTATTCTGCACCTACTATTGGGTGTGTGTTAGATTCTAGGCATATAATAATGAAGCCACAATTTCTTTTTTCTTTTTTTTTCTCTTTTTGGACTCAAATTTGAGGGGAGAGAGGTGAGGGAGGGAGAGAGAAATAGGTATGATGGACAATTATTAGTGTACCAGTGACCTCAGCCTTTTTTTTCCCTCCTGTTCAGCAAGAGGTTTTTGGCTTTATTTTACCAATGGAAAAACATTAGGTATCTTTTTTTTCCTTTTCCCTCTGAGACGTGTTTTGCATTGATAGCATGTATTCTGGGAGGTTGGTGATGATGAGCTGGGAAAAAAAAGGGAAGAAGCAAACAACCACAGGAGAAGCAAAGGGAAATAGGTTGGGAAAGGTGAGAGGCACTCATGCTGGGCACCTGTGCTAGGGCAAAAGGAGTTTTCCTAAAAATGTGTGGAAAGCAGTACAGAAATGTGTGGAAAGCCATGGGATGAGCCAGAATGCCTAGGGAAAAATTTTTTAAATGCATCGTGGGGGAGTTTTGGTTTTCAGAAAAACTAATTTTTTTTAATAATAAAAGTTGTAACTGTTTATTGTTAAAAATTCAAACAATACCAAAGATGATCCAATATTAACTAAGAGCTGCCTGTCTCCTCACCCTATTCCCTCAAGCCATATGCCAATGTCACTGTTCAAGAAGTAACCATCTTCAAAACTAGTGTACTTGCAGATAATATGCATGTAAATGTTAATATATATGTACACATAGATACACATATAATATATTTTAAACCAAAGAGGCAATATTGTGTATTTTTGACATTCTGCAACCTTTTTTAAAAAAGTTTTTTAACATTTATTTATTTATTGCTGAGAGACAAAGACAGAGCACAAGCAGGGGAGGGGCAGAGAGAGAGGGAGACACAGAATCTGAAGCAGGCTCCAGGCTCTGAGCTGTCAACACAGAGCCCAATGCAGGGCTCGAACTCATGGACTGCAAGATCATGACCTGAGCCAAAGTCCAGTGCTTAACTGACTGAGCCACCCAGGTGCCCCTGCAACATTTGAAACTTAATAGTATAGCATATTTTCAGGTCAGTCAACTATATCTTTCTCATTTTTAAAAATTATCCCTATAGTATTTTATTTCATGGAGATATTCAAATTTAATAAAACTGTTTCTCTAATTGCTGGGCATTTTTACAATATTTCCCAGAACATCTTTTAACCTATGTCTTTCATTTTTATGTAAACATTTTTGCAGAAAAGATTCTTAGAAGTTGGTTTGCTGGATCATAAAGAAAGTGCATTAATTTTTTCCATAGACTTTGCCAAATTGTAAGCCAAATATGTGTCACAATACTCTACAAAGGGTTTAAGAATGCATATTTTTTATATCTTCACTAGCTCCGCCTTTTGAGGCAAGAACTACAGTGTCATTGGTGAATTTGCCTCAAAATACTCAAATTCCTCTTTTTCCTTTTTCTTTATTCTTTTTTAAAGATAGGCATAATAGCCTTACAAAGCCAGCTTCCCTGCTTTGTGGAAGGGCAACCCTTATGGGTATGCTCCAAGTCATGACTTGAATGTGGAAGTGTTAAAGCTTTTGACTCTTAGAAATACTTGTAAAGCCAGCTCTAAAGCTTCTGGGAGGATTCTGAGTGGCATAGAAGTGGAGTTCACTTTAGCTGTCAGCTTTTCTTAGAGAAAAATGTATCCACAGTTACCAACTTCATTCAACAGCCTTCACTGGGGGATTTTCAGTTTTCCCACAGGGGTTATTAAGTTAATAAGTAGGCTATCCATGTACATATATGTATCTGTCAAGTCAGTGGTAATGGACCATGGGGTCCATAGGTATAATAACAAGAACAACAACTATGTTCCATATTCCCCCTTCTTCAACAAATTTTTTAATGTTTTTATTTATTTTTGAGAGAGAGAGAGAATGAGCAGGGGAGGGGCACAGAGAGAGGGAGACACTGAATACAAAGCAGTCTCCAGGCTCTGAACTGTCAGCAGAGAGTCCGACACGGGGCTTAAACCCACTAATGGTGAGATCATGACCTGAGCTGAAGTCAGACACTTAACCGACTGAGTACCCAGGTGCCCTTCCCATCTTATTTTGATCTTTGCTAATTTATCCCTTTTATGATCCATGTTGTGGCTAAGACAAGAAGAGTCCAACTCATTAACAAGCCATTTTGGTCCTAATCCCATAAAGAAATAGTGCACTGTTGTGTTTAAAGGTATAGACTCAATTTCTCTGGGTTCAAACCTGGCGCTGCCACTTACTGAGTGTTGACTTTGGGCAAGTTACTGACCGTCAGTTTTCTCATTTGTAAGATTGGCACAGTAAGGTTGCTTACCTCATTGGATTATTCTGAGAGTTAAAATGAAATAATGTATCAAAGCATTTGAAGGTTACCTGGCATATACTAAGCATAAATTAAGATCTTTGTATGGCTGTCATTACCAAGTTGACACCCGTGTGGCTAGCCCTGGCTACAGTTTCTCATCATGTTGCACTAGCACTGCCTCCTCTTGGTGCTCTCTCTGGCCCTTGGACAAACTAGTTCATCTACTCTGGACTTACTCAATTATCTGTGTCATCATCTGGAATGTTTCTCTCAGACAGAAATCTTCCTACTTTCTGTTTTGGCTCTTGACCCATATTTCTTGTTCTACCATTTCATCTTAAATTAACAACTATCTAACCACACCTCAGATAGCCAAGTGCTCTATTGTCTCACCTGGCCTTGAATCAGTGTTTTTCATTATCATGCCTGAATACACCAACTTGCTGTTTCCTCATCTGATCCTCAGCTTAAGTATACCTACGCTTTGTCAACAAAAAGTCTGGTTCTGAAGCACTGTTTCTGATTTTTTTTCTTGCCTTTTCCAGTTTTTCAACTTTTGTTCAACAAATATGTCAAAAACCTTATTCATTATCAGGCACAGTGTGAAGTACTGGGGTAAGATGTGGACAACACAGACAGAGAGCTTACAGGATAATAGATAATTATCAGATTATCAATTTGTCATACAAATTTAAAGTTGGAATTGTTAAAAGGTGAGCCACACAGTGTTAGGAGGCTCTGTACTAGGGGTATTTGACCTTGTCAAGAAGATCAGGAAAGGGAATGAGGTCCAGAGGATGGTTGGAAATGAATTACGCAGGTGGGGAGAGAAGAGTAGTGTGGGCTGGGAGAAGAGCTTTGGTGGAGGGAAGCATGGAAAGTGTTAGTGACCAAAAGAAGGCATTGAGGCTCAACTACAGAAAACAAAGGAATACAAGGTGCAAGATGAAATGAGATTGGATGAGATCACTCTAGGCCTTGAAAGCTATACTAAGGATTTAGTCTTGACACCTAGTGTAAATGGGAAGTCACTGGATAGTGGTGAACATAGCAGTGGGGCAGTAAGAACAGGACCAGATTACCATTTTGCTCAGGTCTGTCTGGACAGGACAGAGTAGATAATGGGTAGACCAGTTGGAATGTGCCTGAATAGGCATATTGGTAGTTTTGACAAGGACAGCAGTTGTAAAGGGAAAGAAATTAATGGTATTAGGTGATATTGGAGATTAAATGAGCAATTTTGGTGGTAGGGATACAATACACGAGGGAAAGGGAAGACCTCAAGTTTTCTGGTATGCACTGCCAGAAAGTGATGCTTTTTACTGCTATGGTAAAAGAATGAAATTGAATTGCCTGGATTTACTCAATTATAAATTATTTTCTCTAGGTAAAGCTCGTAATTTCTGAGAGTAGGAACTCACTCAAACTAGCTTGAGTAAAAAGTTTTTGTGTAAAGTTATAGGGAATAGCATGGAAGCTGTAGCAACATGACCTCTGGGAAACTGAAAGGCTTTCAGGAAATAATACCTCTTTGACTGGCTCTCAAGACCCACTTATCTCTGCTTGTCTCTGAGACCCCCTCCAGTCTTCATTGTTCTTAAATAGACACTTCTTCAGGCTCTCTTGTATGTGGCTCCAGAATCGAGTCCTAACTGATTAATGCCAACATTCAACCTTAACTGCCTACAGTTTCTAGATCTTACTTAAAATTATTGATAGAGGGAGGAACCAAGATGGCAGAACAGCATGGAAGCTTTTTGTGTGTCTCGCGTCCGTGAAATACAGCCAGACCAATACTAAACCATCTTACACACCTAAAACACCGACTGGAAGATTAACACAACAATCTGCACAGCCTGAACCACAGAATTCAGCAGGTACACGACACAAAGAGCTGAACTTGGGGAGCAAGAATCCCTGAAAGGTAGGGAACCCCTTTTGCAGGCAGAGAGAGGACGGAGACTGGGGAGGGGGTGAGCATACGGGAAAAGCACCCCTCCCCAAAAGCAGCTGGAGAGAAAGTGGAAAACTGGAAACAGCCACAGGGACTAAACTAAAAAGGGAGAAAGGAGAAAGAAGAGGGTTTAAATTCCATTAAGACTGTAAACAAGGGGAGCTCAAAGGCTGCAACTCCGCAGCAGCTCGATAGCTGACAGTGCTCTGGTGGGAAAGGTGATACCCAGGAACACAGTGGGGTCTGCGAGGTTCTCGGGCCACACTGGGAAAAGCAGTTCCACTGCTGCAAGGACATTTGGTAGAGACTGTTGAAGCCACCTGGTCCCAGCAGACCCCGGAAGGCAGCCACATTTGCTAGTGCTGGGGCAAGGTCATTGAGGGTGAAGCCTGGTGTCAGATGTGTACTGTGATTTTCTATAATCCCTGAAACGCTGCTACTACACTGTCTCATGATCTTTTTTGGGGATGAGCTGGCACATAGCCGCAGTCTTGGGGCACTGGCAACAGCAAGGTCTAGCGGGTGTTCCTGAGTGCCTTTTGCTCGGCCATTGCTCATTTGGCCATCGCTCGGTGAGGCCCTCACACAGAAGTGCAGAGTGGGTCAAAGCCTCAGTCCTTCAGAAGTAAGGGGCCGGGGAAAACAGCGACATCTGAGACAAAACTTGGGAGGGAGATACTGCCTGGGGCCTGGTCACAGAGAGGGGAAAAATGGGGAGTGGACGAGAGCTGAAGATGGAAGACGAGTGCGTGACTGCTGATCCGGGAGAACAGACTGGGTGGCTGGGTGGCGCCATTTTTCAATGCTCCCATGCATGAGCATGAGCATTGACGAGCACTGTAACAATCCACCCCAATAGGCTAGCAGGGCCATTTAGGGGAGAACAGAGCTGTTACACCAAGCCCTGCCCAACTGGGCCAACCTCACTCTTCAAGAACAAAAACCTCACCACTGGCTTAATCTATGGACTATAAAGGGCTACATGGACTGACCTCTAGGGGGAAACAAAGCAATTTCAGTCCTACTTCAATCTGTTAGCAGGTTCATCTATTCAATTTTTTTTCTCTATTTCTCCTTTTACTCTTTTACAATTCTTTTCTTTTTCTTCAATAAAGAGAAAAAACTCATTTTAATTTTCAATTTTTATTAAAAATATCTGTCTTTCATTTTTATTACTATATTTTTTACATTTGTTTAAATGTTTTCAAATTCTACTTTACTTCCATCATTTTATTTTAGTCTACTTCAGTGTACTCACCTTTTCAAATTTTCAAACAATTTCCTTTTTTTCTTTTTCTTTTATTCTTTTTCATTTTTCTTTTTCTTGAATGCAGAAAGAGAAAAACTTCATTTTTACTTCCAATTTCTTTTAAAAATATTTTTATTTAATTTTTATTACTATATTTTTGCTTTTATGTAAATTTTTTCAAATTCTATCTTACTCCCATCATTTTATTTCAGTCTACTACTGTGTATTCACTTTTTCAGATTTTCAAACGATTTCTTTTTTTTGTCTTTTTTCTTTTTTTAATCTTTTTTCTCTTTTTCGTTTCTTTTATTTTTTCTTAAATACAGAAAACAAAAAATTCATATTTTCTTCTTTTTAATTTTTATTAACAGTATTTTTCTATAATTTTTTTCCATTATATTCTCTACTTTTGTGCATTGTAGTCTACTGTAGTGTATTCATTTTTTGAAATTCTCAAATGATTTCTCTTTTTTCTCTTCCCCCCGCCCCCCCTTGTGTTTGTTTCTCTAATCTGTCAAACCACTTTCTACACCCAGACCAAAACACACCTAGGATCTAACATCATCTATTCTATTTGTGTGTGTGTGTGTGTGTGTGTGTGTGTGTGTGTTTAATTATTAATTTTAATTTTTTTATTTTAATTTTTTTAATTTCAATTTTTCTACCTCATTAATTCCTTTTCTCCCTTCAAAATGACAAAACGAAGGAATTCACCCCAAAAGAAAGAGCGCAAAGAAACAACAACCAGGGATTTAACCAACAGAGATACAAGCAAGATGTCTGAACCAGAATTTAGAATCACGATAATAAGAATACTAGCTGGAGTCGAAAATAGATTAGAATTCCTTTCTGCAGAGATAAAAGAAATAAAAAATAGCCAGAATGAAATTAAAAATGCTATAACTGAGCTGCAATCACGGATGGATGCAGCGGCAGCAAGGATGGACGAGGCAGAACAGAGAATCAGCGATATAGAGGACAAACTTATAGAGAATAACGAAGCAGAGAAAAAGAGGGAGATTAAGGCAAAAGAGCACTATTTAAGACTTAGAGAAATCAGTGGCTCATTAAAAAGGAACAACATCAGAATCATAGGGGTCCCAGAGGAAGAAGAGAGACAAATAGGGGTAGAAGGGTTATGTGAGCAAATCATAGCAGAAAACTTTCCTAACCTGGGGAAAGACACAGACATCAAAATCCAGGAAGCATAGAGGACTCCCATTAGATTCAACAAAACCCGACCATCAACAAGACATATCATAGTCAAATTCACAAAATACTCAGGCAAGGAGAGAATCATGAAGGCAGCAAGGGAAAAAAAGTCCCTAACATACAAGGGAAGAGATCAGGTTTGCAGCAGACCTATCCACAGAAACTTTGCAGGCCAGAAAGGAGTGGCGGGATATATTCAGTGTGCTCAATCAGAAAAATATGCAGCCAAAAAAAAAAGTTTCCCAGACAAACAAAAATCAAAGGAGTTTGTGACCACTAAACCAGCCCTGCAAGAAATTTTAGGGGGAACTCTCCGATGGGGAGAAAAGAGGAAAAAATATATAAATACCTACCTACATACATACATACATACACACATACGAAAAGCAACAAAAGATTAGAAAGGACCAGAGAACACCACCAGAAACTCCAACTCTACAAGCATCATAATGGCAATAAATTCATATCTTTCAGTACTCACTCTAAATGTCAATGGACTCAAAGCTCCAATCAAAAGACATAGGGTAATAGAATGGATAAGAAAATAATACTCATCTATATGCTGTTTACAAGACACCCACTTTAGACCTAAAGACACGTACAGATTGAAAATAAGGGGATGGAGAACCATCTATCATGTGAATGGTCAACAAAAGAAAGCCAGAGTAGCTATATTTATATCAGACAATCTAGACTTTAAAATAAAGACTGTATCAAGAGATGCAGAAGGGCATTATATCATAATCAAGGGGTCTTTGGATCAAGAAGACCTAACAATTGTAAACATTTATGCACCAGATGTGATAGCACCCAAATATATAAATCAATTAATCACAAACGTAAACTCATTGATAGTAATACCATAATAGGAGGAGACTTCAACACCCCACTCACAGCAATGGACAGATCATCTAATCAAGAATTAAACAAGGAAACAATGGCTTTGAATGACACACTTGACCAGGTGGACTTAACAGATATATTCAGAACATTTCATCCTAAAGCAGCAGAATATACATTCTTCTCCAGTGCACATGGAACGTTCTCCAGAATAGACCATATACTGGGACACAAATCAGTCTCAAGTAAGTACAAAAAGATCGCTATCATACCGTGCATATTTTCAGACCACAATGCTATGAAACTCAGAATCAACCACAAGAAAAAATTTGGAAAGGTAGCAAATACTTGGAGACTGAAGAACATGCTACTAAAGAATGAATGGGCTAACCAAGCAGTTAAAGAAGAAATTAAAAAGTGTATGGAAGTCAATGAAAATGATAGCACCACAACCCAAAACCACTGGGACGCAGCAAAGGCAGTCATAAGAGGAAAGTATATAGCAATCCAGGCCTTCCTAAAGAAGGAAGAAATATCTCAGGTACACAACCTAACCTTACACCTTAAGGAGCTGGAAAAAGAACAGCAAATAAAGCCCAAAACCAGAAGAACAGGAAATAATAAAGATTAGAGCAGATTAATGTTATCAGATAAAAAACAAAACAAAACAAAACCCAGTAGAACAGATCAATGAAACCAGAAGCTGGTTCTTTGAAAGAATTAACAAAATTGATAAACCACTAGCCAGTTTGATCAAGAAGAAAAAGGAAAGGACCCAAATAAGTAAAATCAAGAAAGAAAGAGGAGAAATCACAACCAACACAACAGAAATAAAAACAATAAGAGAATATTATGAGCAATTATATGCCAATAAAATGGGTGATCTGGAAGGAATGGACAAATTCCTAGAAACATATACACTACCAAGACTGAAGCAGGAAAAAATAGAAAATTTGAACACACCCATAACCTGTAAGGAAATAGAATTAGTAATCAAAAATCTGCCCAAAAAACAAGAGTCCAGGGCCAGATGGCTTCCCAGGGGAATTCTACCAAACATTTAAGGAAGAGTTAACACCTATTCTCTTGAAATTGTTCTAAAAAATTGTTCTAAAAAAGGAAAACTTCCAAACTCTTTCTCTGAAGCCAGCATTACCTTGATTCCAAAACCAGACAGAGACCTAAAAGGAGACTAAAAAGGTCTCCACTAAAAAGGAGAACTATAGACCAATTTCCCTGATGACCATGGATGCAAAAATCCTCAACAAGATATTAGCCAACCGGCTCCAACAATACATTAAAAAAATTATTCAGCACGACCAAGTGGGATTTATACCTGAGATTCAGGGCTGGTTCAATATCTGCAAAACAATTAACATGATTCATCACATCAATAAAAGAAGAGACAAGAACCATACAATCCTCTCAGTAGATGCAGAGAAAGTATTTGACAATATACAGCATCCTTTCTTGGTAAAAACCCTCAAGAAAGTAGGGATAGAAGGATCATACCTCGAGATCATAAAAGCCATATACGAGCGACCCAATGCTAATATCATCCTCAGTGGGGAAAAACTGAGAGCTTTCCCCCTAAGATCAGGAACAAGACAGGGATGTCCACTCTCGCCACTGTTATTCAACATAGTATTGGAAGTCTTAGCCTCTGCAATCAGACAACACAAAGAAATAAAAGACATCCAAATTGGCCAGGAGGAGGTCAAACTTTCACTCTTCGCAGATGACATGATACTCTATATGGAAAACCCAAAAGATGCCACCAAAAAACTGCTAGAACTAATTCATGAATTCAGCAAAGTTGCAGTATATAAAATCAATGCACAGAAATCGGTTGCATTCCTATACACCAACAATGAAGCGACAGAGAAATCAAGGAATCGATCCCATTTACAGTTGCACCAAAAACCATAAAATAGCTAGGAATAAATCTAACCAAAGAGGTGAAAAGCCTATACACTGAAAACTATAGAAAGCTTATGAAAGAAATTGAAGAAGACACAAAAAATGGGAAAAGATTCCATGCTCCTGGATAGGAAGTACAAATATTGTTAAAATGTCGATACTACCCAAAGCAATCTACATGTTCAATGCGATCCCATGAAAGTAACACCAACATTCTTCACAGAGCTAGAGCAAATAATCCTAAAATTTGTATGGAACCAGAAAAGACTCCAAATAGCCAAAGCAATCTTGAAAAAGAAAACCATAGCAAGAGGCATCACGATCCCAGACTTCAAGCTATACTACAAAGCTGTAATCATCAAGACAGTAAGGTACTGGCACAAGAACAGACACTCAGATCAATGGAATATATTAGAGAACCCAGAAATGGACCCACAAATGTATGGGTAACTAACCTTTGACAAAACAGGAAAGAATATCCAATGGAATAAAGACAGTTTCTTCAGCAAGTGGTGCTGGGAAAACTGGACAGTGACATGCAGAAGAATGAACCTGGACCACTGTCTTACACCATACACAAAAATAAACTCAACGTGGATGAAAGACCTCAATGTAAGACAGGAAGCCATCAAAATCCTTGAGGAGAAAGGAGGCAAAAAGTTCTTTGATCTTGCCCGCAGCAATTTCTTACCCAACACGTCTCAGAGGCAAGGGAAACAAAAGCAAAAATGAACTCCTGGGACCTCATCAAAATAAAAAGCTTCTGCACCACAAAGGAAACAGTCAGCAAAACTAAAAGGCAACCGACAGAATGGGAGAAGATATTTGCAAATGACATGTCAGATAAAGGGTTAGTATCCAAAATCTACAAAGAATATATCAAACTCAACACCCAAAAAACAAATAATCCAGTGAAGAAATGGGTGAAAGACATGAATAGACACCTCTCCAAGGAAGACATCCTGATGGCCAACTGACACATGAAAAAATGCTCCACATCACCATCATCAGGGAAATACAAATCAAAACCACAATGAGATATCACCTTACACCTGTCAGAATGGCTAACATTAACAACTGAGGCAACAACAGATGTTGGCGAGGATGTGGAGAAATCGGATCTCTTTTGCATTGCTGGTGGCGATGCAAGCTGGTGCAGCCACTCTGGAAAACAGTATGGAGCTTCCTCAAAAAACTAAAAATAGAACTTACCCTATGACCCAGCAATTGCACTACTAGGCATTTATCCAAGGGAGATAGGAGTGCTGTTTGGAAGGGACACATGCACCTCCATGTTTATAGCAGCACTATCAACAATAGCCAAAGTATGGAAAGAGCCCAAATGTCCATTGATGGATGAATGGATAAAGAAGATGTGGTATATATATACAATGGAGTATTACTCGGCAATCAAAAAGAATGAAATCTTGCCATTTGCAACTACGTGGATGGAAATGGAAGGTATTATGCTAAGTGAAATTAGTCAGAGAAAGACAAAAATCATATGAGGACTTTAAGAGACAAAACAGATGAACATAAGGGAAGGGAAACAAAAATAATATAAAAACAGGGAGGGGAACAAAACAAAAGAGACTTATGAATATGGAGAATGAACTGAGGGTTGTTGGAGGGGTTGTGGGAGGGGGGATGGGTTAAATGGGTAAGGGGAATTAAGGAATCTACTCCTGAAGTCATTGCTTCACTATATACTAACTAATTTGGATGTAAATTTTAAAAAATAAAAAATAAAGTTAAATTAAAAAAAATAGGTGAAAGGGATTAAGAAGTACAAACTTACAGTTTAAAAAAAAATAAGTCACAGGATATGAAGTACAGTACAGAGAATAGACTCGATATTATTGTAGTAACTCAGTGTGATAGATGTTAACAGACTTACCATAGTGATCATTTCATGCTGTATATAAATGTTGAATCACTATGTTGTAAACCTGAAACTAATACTATATTGTACTTCAGCTATATTTCAATAAAAAATTCAAAAATTTAAAAAAATATATTGATAGAACAAGAGAGGCAGAGTAGACAGAGAACTGGTGGTCAGTTGTTTAGTACGCATCCCTGTTCCAATCGTCAGAGCTGTGTTATAGTGAGCACTGCCTCAAATCTAGGGGTTGTGAACAGGGAAAACAATGGTATATAAGTCTAGGCAAACTATGTCGAGGCAGGAAAAATGTTATGGTCTTTGGAATTTTTCATACTGAATAGCAAATAACTGGCATCTAGTAGATAGTCAGTAAATATTCTCCTTGGTGAGTCATTGGACATTTTTGAATATTTTTGAAAATGTCAAGATACATCAGAATCTCTTGTGGAACTTTTTAAAATTCAGAGTTCATAGTCTACTGTCATAGGAACAGATCAGTAGGTCTGATTAGGGCCCCAGGAATATGCATTATGTAACATAAATTTGATACATGTGGTCCATGGATGATAACTTTGTTGGACACTGTTCTAATGTGTTGCTAAATCATGTCCAGAAACCTCTGTTGTTGTGAATTCTGACATGGAGCTCCTTTTGGGTCTTGGACCTCTATTTCTCCATTTATATAATGGGCCAAATATTTATCTCTTTCTTATAGTCAAAAGTGAATTTGAAGGTTAATAAGATAACTTTGGAAATAAGCTTTGATCTTTCTTCCTCAGTGCCGTAAATATGAAAGATGGTGTTAATATGTATCTGGACAGCTTCTATATTGATTGAACATCAAATCCATCGTTGCTTCATACTATTTCCTGATGATAACCCCAAAATTAATAAGACCTTATCAGTGTTTTATTGTCAGCTTTCAGGAACTATAAATGTAACTCTTAAATCATTGCTACTTATTCTGAGTAAAGTTATTACACAGGGAATAGAGGAAAGTTCTTGGGAGGTTAAGCAAAATGCTATCTGTAACTGCCTGGTTTTTAAATTTTTTTTAAGTTTATTCATTTATTTTGATAGAGGAGAGAATGAGTGGGGAAGGGGCAGAGAGAGAGGGAGAGAGAGAGAATCCCAAGAAGGTTCCACACTGTCAACACAGAGCCCAATGTGGGACTCAGACTCACAAACCATGAGATCATGACTTGAGCCAAGATCAAGAGTCAGACACGCAACCAATTGAGCCATCCAGACACCCCAGTAACTGCCTGATTTTTAAGAAAATAAGCATTTCTGATTATAAAAGATCCAATTTGAAGACTTGCAGCTAACAAGACAGCCTCCTTACATGCACTGTTAAGTTACAAGAGTCTGACTCTAAGGTCAGAGACTTTGAGAGTGAGGGAAGCCAGGGAGAGTTGCCAACCAGCTCCTTGAAAGAGTGGGCCCTTCAGCCTGGTTCCACAATCCTTTTCCCACCTTTCTCCTTGCCCTTTGCCATTGATTCTCTGATTCTGCTTCTATCACCTCTGTGAAACCTACCTTTCAAGGGCTGGAAGTAATTCCTGTTTGCCAAGTGCAGTGAAGTCTTTTGAATTATCATGAAGCACTACCTCTCTATACCCTTTATTTCTACAGATTCCTCCTTGAACTTCTACGACACCAGTGGTGACTGCTAAGTCTCCTTCACTGGTTCTTCCATTTTGCTTTAGTATATTTCATGGTTTTAGCCTTATTCTTGACCACGTCCATCATGTCTTTTCCTTTAGCTGGAATATATTTACAATTCATGCTCATATATCTACCTCTTGCTTGGAAATTGGAGTTTAAGAGAAATTTCCAATTACTTCTGGGACTTTCCATTTGTGTAGCAAATAGACTGCTCACATTTAGCAAGTCCCAAACTTGGGCTTATTGTTTTCTCCCCTCGTGGATGGAACTGGAGAGTTTTATGCTAAGTGAAATAAGTCATACAGAGAAAAACAGATACCATGTGTTTTCACTCTTATGTGGATCCTGAGAAACTTAACAGAAGACCATGGGGGAGGGGAAGGGAAAAAAAAAGGTTAGAGAGGTAGGGAGCCAAACCATAAGAGACTCTTAAAAACTGAGGACAAACAGGGTTGACGAGGGGTGGGAGGGAGGGGAAGGTGGGTGATGGGTATTGAGGAGGGCACCTGTTGGGATGAGCACTGGGTATTGTATGGAAACCAGTTTGACAATAAATTTCATATTTAAAAAAAAAACAATCATTCCTTTTTAAATAACATTTCTTTATTTGTAAAGGTACCAGCATCCACCAGACACTTTACAGTCATCCTTGATCCCGTTGTGCTTTTGTGTCCCTTTTTCTCCAGCCTTCTTGCTACTATCCGAGTTAAGGCCCTCACGTCTTTATCATCTCTTGTAAGGACTATTACAATATCCTAGTTTCTTTGCTTTCAAACACCAAAGCAAGAGTAATATGACTCTTCTAAAATACAAATTTGTTTGTGTCTACTTAAAAACTCTAATGTTTGGTGCATATCAGCTATATTATATAAACCCAATTCTTTAATAGAGCTCGTAAGGACTTTCACAATCTGGCACCATTCTGCCTTTCCAGGTTAATCAGTTATCACTCTTCTACTATTTTTTTTTGAGTGACATTTTATGTGTAATGTGACTTATAATATGAACAAGCTATTATTTATTAGTCTTGGAGTGGGAAAGTGGTACCAAGAAAAGTAACTTGTCCAAGATCACATGAGTAGCAAAGGATGGAGAACCAGGTTGGAACCAAACTGTTCAATCACCTGCTAGTCTGTCTGAAGACACATTGAACCTTTACATGTGAATGTGCCTTTCTTGTTCCTGCAGCCTCTTCAGCCTGCACTGTCCAACTTCCTTGTCAAGATCTTCCATATACTGCCAGGTCCTGCTTAAAAGGCTATGTAAAGCTTATCAGACTTCTTGCATCAGAGTTAATAGTCCCTTCTTTGAAGTTCTCTCACCATCTTGTGTATTTTGTAATTATAACATCACTTGTGTAAGATGAGCTTCTTGATATCTACTAGATTCAAGTGAGCTCTGAAGACACTGTGTCTCAGTCATTCTTAAGTTCCTGATGTCTAGTACATAGTAAGTCATCAGAAAATATCTTCAGAATGTAGAAGTATTTTCATAATCTATTACATTATTATTGGCGAATTTAAACATTTCTAATTAAAGCAGGTCTAGTTGCCAACATATAAACATCACAGCTTCTCACTATGCTGCTCAAAGTTTATTAACAATGTGCTGTAAGCAGACATTTTCAAGAACATTAAGTAAAACTACCTAGAAAATTACTTTTTGAAATGTTTATTTATTTTTGACAGAGAAGAGAGAGAGAGAGAACAAGCAAGGGAGAGGCAGAGAAAGAATCCCAAGCACGCTCCACACTCAGGGCAGAGCCCGACACAGGACTCAATCTTATGGGATGGCGGTATCATGACCTGAGCTGATATCGAGTCAGATGCTTAACCAACTGGGCCACCTAGGCTCTCATAGAAAGTTATTTCTGATTGGAGCACCCAGGAGCCTTGATACAGTCAATCATCTGAAACAGTCACCTGTACTGATGAGACACATCTCTGTAATAAACAACAGAAAACCTGACTCAAACTATAAAGGGTGTTTATTGCCTCATGTTATAGAATAGAACAGTAGCAGGACAAGGCTTGTTGTGGTGGGAATAAGATGTGGTGTTTTTTTTTTCTTTTTTTTTTTTGGTGGGTTTCCATTTTTTCCACAAGCATCTCCTCTTGTGGCTGTAAGGTTACACACCTGCTCATCCATTCTAGGAGAAAAGAGTGTATTTCCCCACTAGTCAACAGGATTCACTTTGTATCAGTTTAGGTCACATCTATCCCTGATAGTCAGTTGTAGTGGAAGAATGTGATTACATCGATCAGATAGTCCTCTGCCACACCCAATAGTCAAGTATGGAGTGGCACCAGCTATTTTAAAGCAAATGGGCTGCAGGAGGAAAGGGCAGACACTTTAAGAAAAGACTGAATGCTGACCCAAATGGAAAGCAAGTGAGTGCTGGACAGCCAAAAACAGTAAAATTACTTCTAAATGGCCATTATGATGATGGATCAAAAAGACAGGGAAAACATGTGGTCTTGAGGTACCATGCTTTCCAAAGATGACTCACAACTCAGGCCTGTTCCTATGGAGGAGTAAGACCCATCATCTAATGCATCTCTTTTCTATGTCATTCTGATATTTTAAAACAGAGATGCACTGGATATTGTCTGCTCTTTGCCATGGAAAGATGATCTTTATGGTCAGTATCAGCAAACTATCTAGATTCAAGATAGGTTTGGCCAATGGGGACCTGGGAGATAGGAGAAGGGTGACATTGGGGAACTTCTTCCTTTTGCTCCCTACCCAGTGAGACTTGGCTTCTGTCAAGCAGGCCTCTGTGCATACCTACTCTCTCTGGATTCTAAACCATCCTTTGCATTTCTCAGTCTTCATGCTGTTGTTATTCCTGGGGTTCTGCACTGCTGATTTCTCTAAACTTTGCCTATACCTTTATAAAGCTTCTTTTTTATTAAACTTGTCTCAAATTACCCAGTTGGATTATGCCATCTGTTTTCTGCCAAGACCCTCACTGATACAGTGGGTAATCATCTCTCTCCTAGCATATTTTCAATCACGGCAGTAACACTTTTCTAAAATAGAACTATCATGATACCAGCCAAAGGTAAATTTTCTTTAATTAGAAGAAAGTAAAGCTTCCCCAGTCAATTTTGATCATTTTTGATTCAGTCACCAAGTTAAGGGATTTTCAACCCGGGACAAAAGCATTGGCCAGGAGGGGTATAGAGTTTTTATAGCAGTTGTTAAGGCATTGCCTCCTTTTAGTTTGCATGTTCATTTGCAAATTGGACAAGATTGCTCTTGACTCATCTAGCTACAAATTATAAATAAAAATGCAAGTTTTAGTTTAGTATTTTTGTATTTCACAATGGTTTTAGCAGGATTATTTATTTTTAATAGTATTAGTACAGTTTTTAACTACTAAAGGAAGGATATTAATGTAGTTGGATGGTCATGACAGTGGCATTTACCACTCAAATTATTAATGGAAACTTTCATATCTCTACAACTTAATGTAAATGGCAACCACAAAAACAGATTACCAAAAATCTTATTGACATTCTTTCAAGAATAGTAAACATTTGTTTCTTTTATTCTGGGATTCAGGTCTTTGATAATGATTCTAGAACTTAAGACATCAGTGGTTAGGGATCTGCAGTTGGGGCCATTTTGTTGAGTGCTGACTTAATTCATTTTGATTCCTTGGTTTGCCAGTTTCTCTTTTGGAAATATTTCTCATGTTATTAAAGTTTAGAAGAGTGCTTGTGTTAATATCTTATATTTCTTTCTTTAGTGTGGGGAAACTTATAGTTTTGAATACTTAAAAATAACTTGTGAAATAGATTTTTGGGTCTCTTTTTTTGAGATTCTGGTTCCATAGATCCTGGTAAGCCCCATTCTTCATCTTTTTCCACTCTCCTCCATTGCTTATTAGGTTCTAGACACAAAGGCTCTTCTGTTGTTCTTCTGTCATTAAAGTTGTTCCCATCTCAGAATCTTACAGTGTAAACCATGAGGTTACACTGATATCACTAATTTGAGTATACACCAGAGCATTCATGTGCATCCCTTCCCCCTATCCATATTTGTACTCTTCTTCTTCACCAGTGGGAAATGTAGCTTCCATTTTCCTTAATACATTTACTTAGTGCTTCATTCCCCAAATAGGCAAACTCCTTACCACTTTTGGTATGCTGTCCAATTTGGAATCCCTCACCAACTCTATTCACCCCTATGGTGGTTTTTGTTTGTTTCTTTTTGTTTTTCTTTGATTTTTGTTTTTATTTATTTTTAATTTACATCCAAGTTAGTTATATAGTATAACAATGATTTCAGGAATAGATTCCTTAATGCCCCTTACTCATTTAGCCCATCCCCCTTCCCACTGCCCCTCCAATAACCCTTTCTTTGTTCTCCATATTTAAGAGTCTCATGTTTTTGTCCCCCCTTCCTGTTTTTATATTATTTTTGTTTCCCTCCCCTTATGTTCATCTTTTTTGTATTTTAAAGTCCTCATATGAGTGAAGTCATATGATATTTGTCTTTCTCTGACTGACTGATTTCACTTAACATAATACCCTCCAGTTCCATCCACGTAGTTGTGAATGGCAAGATTTCTTTCCTTTTGATTGCCGAGTAATACTCCATTGTATATGTATACACCACATCTTCTTTATCCATTCATCCATCGATGGACATTTGGGCTCTTTCCATTCTTTGGCTATTGTTGATAGTGCTCTATAAACATGAGGGTGCATGTGTCCCTTCAAAACAGCACACCTGTATCCCTTGGATAAATGCCTAGTAGTGCAATTGCTGGGTCGTGGGGTAGTTCTATTTTTAATTTTTGAGGAAGCTCCATACTGTTTTCTAGAGTGGCTACACCACCCTTGCATTCCCACCAGCATTTCAAAAGAGATCCTCTTTCTCTGCATCCTAGCCAACATCTATTGTTGCCTTTGTTTTTGTTTTGTTTTGTTTGTTTATATGTTTGTTTTTACTGAATTGGGAGAAAAGAAATAAGGAAGGAAACAATTTCATCTTTTAAGATGAAGTTATAGAAATTACCTACTTTCAGGATGGACTTTAGGATTAAGCAATGAAGCGATTTATACTTTAGCTGTAAAGTAATATTCAGTGGTTATTTCTGTTTTAACATTTAATATAATATTCACTGAATGAATAAATAGCCTGAAATTAGTAATAAAAAAATCCCCCAAATTTAGTGGAGCTGAAAACTCTAGTCTGGTAGCTAGTTGTCACTATACAACTAGTTCACGAAGAATTTGAGCAACTACTTAACTAATTATTAATTAATTCAAAAAAATGGAATTTAAACAGCTTTTATGTTCAAGAAACTGTCCTAAGAGCTAAAGATAAAAGAATTAGCAAGATAGAGTTGGTCCCTGTGGTAAGAACACTTGAGTCTGGCTCAGAAGACAGTGGCAATGGCAATAAAGTAGGGCAAGTGCTTTGTCACAATCGCAATAAGCAGTTTGAAAACACATTATGGGAGTGCTGAGCTACCTCTGAGAGAGTGGTCAGGAAGGTTTTCTAAAGATGACAGTTAAGCTGCAACCTCACCATGAGTACAAGTCAGCACTTGAAGGCAAGGGGGATGAGTATTTAGGGCAGAAAGAGCACAATGTGGGAAAGTGAGAGGGAGCATGTTGTGATTGTGGAATTACATGAAGTACAATGAGGTGCATGTAAAAAGAATGGGGGACATGGAAGAGATGTACTTGAAGCAGTCAGTAGGGTTCTTGTGTCTCTGTTATGGACCTCAGGCATTATTTAGAGCGTGCTGAAAAATCGCCAAAGAATATAACACGGGAGTGATGCAATTAGCCCTTTAGAAGCATTGCTCTGGCTTCCTGACTGAGGAGGGGGTACAGACTGGGATGGTGGGGAGAGCGGGGAATGTGTGGAGCAAGAAGTTGGATGCAAGCCCTGTCATCCAGGGGAGAGATGATGAAGCCGTGGCCTGGGTATAGGCCATCCCCAGGGATGGGATAGATGGAAGTAGATATCCATCAGAGATGTTTGGAGGTGGATTCAATAGAGATGATGCTCTTATATCTCTTGTGTTCAGAAATGCTCTTCCCTGAAATAGGGAACATGGCAAGATGAGTAGGCTGAGGTGGGGAGGATGATGAAGGAGAGAAGTTCATTCTCCCAGTTGTAAAATGAGAGGGTTAAATTCACAACAATGGAATTCCATGATTATTTTATTTTGTCTTCATGTGGCCAAAGACAGAGCATTTTTAGAGCTGTAGAGGGATTCTTTATTTCCCTTTTCTTGTTATCCAGGCATCTAACCAATCTAGCCTTTAGTTACCAATTAAGATCAGAAAACAGAAAATGTTTGTATTGCTTAGTATTTAAATTGAAACAAAAGAAAGGGAGTGGGGAGCTCGCATAAGCTGGTAAATATGTTAGCTTTCATAAGCATGAAATAACACAAGATTTATCATTCCACATTTTATAACTTGGGTGATTTTAGATCTTCTGTGGCCAGGCTGACTTTATTGTCCTATAATTCTCAATTCTGTGATTTGCGTTTTCTCTTAGCTTGAGCAACTCTCCCGATTGCTTATGACTTTACAGTTGCTACGGGGAGTCGTTATACACAGATGGCTTTTAGGAGAGGAGTCAATTTGGTAGGCATTTTCCTTGATTATGATGCCTTCTCTGTGCGCTGATTGTTATAAAAGTGAAGATTCTTGCATGTCAAATGGTGAAAATGTTTCCAAGGTCTCAAAAAAGGAAGGAACATTACATTTGGCAGATGATCTCTGTATGACTATACTCTGATGAAAAGGCCGCCTGGTTCCTTTAATTTATTCAGATAAATTTTTATAAGGAGTGATAAAACCAAACCAACATGAGGTACCAGAGGGAAAAGACTGAGCAGAATTTTCAGTAGCGAGTAGATATTGATTTTAGCATATAATTACATCCACCTTGTTATATGATTTCATTTTCATCCCTTGACACCTTGCAAATGAGTACAAAATTCTTATCAGACATAAACTGTACCCATTTTTTTTAAGTTCATGCAACTATCCTTCGAGGAGAACACAGAGAAAGATAGAAATGCTTTTTCTTCTTGGAGCAATTTATTTCTTTATTTGTATTACTTGTAGTCAGCTTTCTATTGCACAGTTGATGCAAGTTTATTATACAAATATCAGAAAATAGAATCCTATGTTTTTCGTCTAAATTTGTCTTAGTCTAAGGAAAGGTTTGATCTTTATGAATGACCTGTGAGTCCAGAGCTACAGGAAATAAACAGGACACCATTTACTAACCTACTTGTTTTATATTCAGGTATTTGTGTGATCTATAATAGAAAAGCCATGTTACTATCTCCAGATATATTTTTTCATGAAAATTAAGAAAACAAATGTCATCACAGGTGGCTTCTCCAGTTTTCTTATCAGCTCTCATCAATAGATTTTGCTAATAAAATGTTGACAACCCAGAGCAATTCAAAACATATTCTTGTGCAAAAAAATCTTCCTGAGATCTAACAAGAACTTACCAATGATCGAGCATTTACTAAGTGTCAGACATTATGCTAAGTATTTCACATGTATTTTATTTAATCCTCAAAGAAAGCCCATGAGGTAGGTATTACTCCCTCTATTAAAATAAGGAAAGTTTAGATACAGAAAGATGAACCTGTTCCGGATCACAGTGTTTGTCCTCTAAACTTTGAGGCTAGGTTGTTTCTCCTCTCTCCTCTCTTTAGTGTTATTCTTCTCTCCAGAATGAGCATGAGTCCATCTTATCTAATTAGAATATACATTTCCTCAGATTTCAGTGAGAAATCTCTCAGATGAAAAGGTGCCTACTTCCCAACACCTGGAAACCACGCTTGAGAGATCCTGTGGTTGAAGGAATCAAGGTGGCAGGGAAGGAGATAAAGTGTTCCATCTCTGCTCTACCTGAGGCTGAGCCAACTTAGGGATTGGAATCTGGAGGAGATCATTTGTGTCTCTCTGACTCAAATACTGCAGTCTGGTCTACGAACAAGTCCCTTCCACTTTCCTTCATCTTTGCTCTTGCTCCCCAGTGCTATTCTATTTCAAGTTCATGAATTTCCACACAGCTATGCTCTGTTTCCCTTGTCACAAGTCTATGTCTTGGAAAGGGACACATACAACTTTTCATCTCCACGTTGCTATACACAGTGTCCTTCTTCCAAATCTTGTTTAAATCCTAGAGATCATATTTACTCACCTATGATTTAATTTTGTGTTTTTTTCTGATGAATGAGTTTGTCTTTGCATTTGTTAAAGATACTGAGTGCTAAAAGTATTGTGTTCAGTCTCTTTCCTGGTTTGTAACTAGTTTCTTGTAGAAATCATTTTTTTCTCTTCCTCCTATGTTATTTCCTTGATAACATATAACAATTGCAAAATGCCTTAGAAAATTGAAAGTATGATGATAATAATGTCATGCACTTATATTTGCTTTAATAGTTAATATTTTGTGAAACCAACCCCCTTTTTAAAAATCTGAAGCCATGCTAATGCTATTTTGAATTTATGTATAAAGAAGAGGAGTATGAATGTGATTGTCAGACATGTGACATTTTATCCCTACCTCCCCATTGGTCTCTCACATTGTCCTTCTTGTGGTTATTCTGCTGTTATTTTATGGGATGTATGTGGTTACTTTTTCTTCCTCAATTTTCACAGTTTAAAACCCATCTGGTCAGCTGACCCTCATTACCTTCCTCTGCAAGTCAAGACACCTTCCCTCACTCTACCTGTCAGAGTGTGTGTGTGTGTGTGTGTGTGTGTGTGTGTGTGTATGGTTGTTGTTTTTTAATCACATGAGAGCTTGGGTATGGATGTGCTTTGCCATATGAACCTTATCAATATAAGACATTAGTATATGATTTTACTCCCCCTTGCGCTCTCTTGTCTGATAGGGTATGTAAGGCCATGCTTTTCCAATCTTAGAGCATGTAAGAATCACCTGAAGGAACTGGTTAAACATGCGGGTTCCTGGCTTCTGTCCCCAGAGGTTCTGAATCATCAGTAAGTAAGACGAGGCCCAGGAATATGCATATTTTAACAAAAAGCACAGATAATTCTGACCTAGGAGATCTGTGTGTGATATTTTGGGAGACACTGCTCTAATGGACCTTATTTCTGTTTCATGAATGAGCAACCTCCCTATGATCTAGACTCCAGATATCTTTATATACAAAGCTGCTATGTTACTTTTCACTTCTCTGTGCATGAATAACCTTGAACAACTTTAAGGAACCAGGAGACCACCAAATGTGTAACATAAAAGGTACTTAGCATGACAATGAAGTTTATTCTCCAGTCATTTGGAGTAAGGTGCTTTTTTTTTTTAATTTTTTTTTAACGTTTATTTATTTATTTATTTATTTATTTATTTATTTTTCAGACAGAGAGAGACAGAGCATGAATGGGGAAGGGGCAGAGAGAGAGGGAGGCATAGAATCGGAAGCAGGCTCCAGGCTCTGAGCCATCAGCCCAGAGCCCGACGCAGGGCTTGAACTCACGGACCGCGAGATCGTGACCTGAGCTGAAGTCGGGCGCTTAACCGACTGAGCCACCCAGGCGCCCCTAAGGTGCTCTTTTTGGTGTGGGAACTGAGCAAGTGTGGGGTAGCTGCTGACATTCCAAAGGACCTTGCTGAACCGTGAGGAAGCATATTGGCCAGGTGGGAGTCCTGATTCAGTTACTAATGCTGGCTGTGTGATCTTGGCAAAGTCTCTGTACCTCTTTGAGCCTGTTTTCTATAAAGTGATGCTAGATCAGTGTTTGTTAGATTCTCCCACCAAAATAAAGCAAGGGAATGTGTTCATGTCTTCAAAGAATTTTGATTGCAGCTGAAAGTAGTTTGCTACTTGATAAAAATTCTTTCCAGCATCGTATCTTACTTTGAAAAGCAAGGGTTATTTTTTTTCTGCTTTCTACTCCATCATATATGCAATGATTACTTCAGTGTAAAAATAGTGTTTAAAATTAAATACCATTGAGTAAAACTGAAACCCCCATAGCTTCATTTCCTGCTGCCTCACATCCCAGGGGTTTCTAGACTTGAGTTTGAGAGTAGACTAGATGACCCCAAAGATTCCTTCCAGTTCTCTGATTTCATGATCTAAGTAAGAAAACTCTTTAAGCAAATTTGCCATTTAATGCACCGACCTCAATTTCCAAATCAGATGTTCTCTGATGTCTGGGGACCAGGAAAGTGTTCTGAAGGAAAAAAAAAAAATACTCACCAAAAAGGTGACTGCATTTTTGATGTAAACGATCCAATGCTAAATTTATTGACCTTATTCACAAAGGATTTCTGTGATTCTCTAAACTCTCTTTGAGCTCTGTATGAATTCATTGGCCTCAAATTGAACTTGTACTTGCAAATAGTTATCAGAGTGTGGGTTTGCAGAAAGAAAATTTAACTCGACATGAACACCTATCCTGGAATTTAATGCAACTAAAGTTTGTTGAGGGCACTTCTGTCACCCTCATTAAATTTATTGATCTTTCTGTGTCTTAACTCACCTCTCTGTGAACTTATTGGTCACTAATGATCCCTCCAAATTGGACATGTCTTGACCTCTGTGCTCTTAGAAAGAAAGATGATTTGACAAAAATTCTAAGCAATTTAAATTGTTATCTTCTATAATAAGACCTCACAAAGGTTCCAGTGTACACCCAGTGAACTTAAAATGAACTCTCTTTAATTTTGTGGGAGCAGAGAAGGTGCACATCACCACACAGGGACATGTTTCATCTTCAAGAAGCTAGTGGATCCTTTAGACACATCTCCAGAGACTGGCAGTAACCAGTTCTGGTCCTGAAGCAGGTCCTGGTGACACTCTAGTCTCTAGACAGGACTCCACTAAACTCAATTCACAAGCAACTGATATATAAGATAATAGAATGCAATTTGTTAATTTTTGTAATATATTTTATAGTTGGGATAACTGTCTTTTAATCAGTACATTTGTACATCACCGTACAAATGGATACATGAAACCAAATTGTTATCTGCAGTTGGTCTGGTGAGCATGGGATTAGCATAATAGTTGAATTGAATGGCGTTGATAATTTATAGGATGTTAAATTATGACAGTGATGTATCCCTCTCTACCATATCAGATAATAAACTAGCTTCATGAACTTAAGTATGTCCTTATCATAGTAGTAACGGGCATGAACTCGGCACACAGGTTCCCTTGGATCAAAGTCTCACTCTGCAACTTGCACACTGTGTGACTTCTGATATCTTTCTTAACTCTCTGACCTTCACCTTGCTCTTCTGTAAAATTTTGTTCAACTTCATTTTATTCTTTTTGTAGTTTTGGACGTGTGGTAGAAAATCTAATCTTCCTTATTTCCTGGTTTTTGGAGTGCATCTCAGTGTCACCTCCTGCAGCCACTCAAACTTCAAATTGAAATTTTACTGCCCTACCTATTCTCAGAAAGAAAAGTTGACTGGGAGAAAAATTCTTATCTCATAAAAGAATCCAATGACCAACTTTATAAACTGTTTGACTTCTGGAAGAAAAGTGAAGCTTTAGTGCCTCATTTTTTTCTAGATGACCTCCAAATGTGACAATTACTGATAGTCAGGGTTTCATACAGAAAGGTTGTTTGAAGGAAAAAAAAACTCGCCAATTTCAACTCAGCGACTGTTGTCAAGACCTCATTAACCTCTCTCTGTTTCCCGCCAATGCCACATGAAGCTATTGGCACTCTAAATTGGACTTTTACTGGCTACTGTTCTTTCAGAGAAAGAGAGAGTTTGAGAAGGAGATAAAAATTTCACTTCACTCACTTTGCTCATGTTATGTTACCAGATCACTTAAATTTGAATAAGACAATGAAACTCACTGACAAACAAATCTCCCAAATGTTCAGAAGTCAAAGAAAGTCCTTCTTGCCATGAATTATACCAAAAGGACAAAGAGTTACAATTTAAAGTCCATGGAACTATTCATAAAAATATCCAGGAAAATCTAATCTCTGTACTCTAGAATACATAATTTGAATTACTTCTTATATCTTAATATAGTATAAATGAATATTTTGAAGGATGAAATAAGCCAATTTTGATGTTGTACAATTGGAAATATGCTTTATAATTATAAATATAAAAATAATTCTAAAATAAAATGTAAGCTTTCTCAAAATAATAAAAAATAAAAATAAAGTCCATGAAACTATTAATTGATTATATTGCATATATCATATTATAATAGATATATTAATTAATTAATTTCTCTTAGACCGAGATAGAACACACTAAACTTTAGGAAAAAAGAAGTCAATAAAATAAATGCCTTTGTTTTCTTAATGCATTCAGTGGATATGTATGGAATAGTTATTAAGTGCCCACACTTTCGTAGTCACTGAAGATACAATGAAGAACAAAAATTGACTTGTTCTTATGGAGAGTATAGTGGGGGAGTTAGGTAGTCCTCAAATGATCATAGGACCAAATATGAAATTTCAAATGGGATCTGGTGGCTATGATGCCAAATGGGCATATAATAGGAACATTTGACCTAGAGAGGAAGGTCAAGGAAAACTATCACAGAGAAGTGACAAATAAGTAGACATATGAAGCATGAATAGAAAAGAAACCCCCTTGGCTAGAAGAAGGAAATGAGTTCACGGGACTAACATTAGGTGAGTTACACAGGACATCAGAGATCTTGGTGCCTTATCTGATAGGATTTGCTCCACACACACAAAGAGCAACAAAAAGACGCCCTAAAAAAAGTAACATGTACAAAGAAGAAAAGAAAACATAGAAAAAACAGAAGTTGCAGTGTGTATTTATCATTTTTTTCATTTAAAAATTTATTTATTTATTCATGTATTTACTTATTTAATTTATTTTTTAAATTTACATCCAAGTTAGTTAGCATATATATAGTGCCATAATGATTTCAGGAGTAGATTTCAGCTATTCATCCCCTGTGTATAACATGCAGTGCTCATCCCAGCGAGTGACTTATTTAATTCCTCTTACCCATTTAGCCCATCCCCCCACCCACAACCCCTCTAGCAACCCTCAGTTTATTCTCTGTATTTCAGATTCTGTTATGATTTGTCCCCTGCCTTGTTTTCATATTAATTTTGCTTCCCTTCCCTTATGTTCATATGTTTTGTATCTTAGGTCCTCATATGAGTGAAGTCATGTGATACTTGTTTTTCTCTGACTAATTTTGCTTAGCCCAATACCCTCTAGTTCCAGCCACATAGTTGCAAATGACAAGATTTCATTCTTTTTGGTTGTTGATATATAGATATATATATAGATAGATATGTATACACACACACACACACACACACATACACACCATATCTTTATCCATTTATCAGTCATTGGACATTTGGGCTCTTTCCATACTTTGGCTATTGTTGATAACACTGTTATAAACATTGGGGTGCATGTGTCCCTTCAAAACAGTACACGGTATCCCTTGGATAAATGCCTAGTAGTACAATTGCTGGGTCATAGGGTAGTTCTATTTTTAACTTTTTGAGGAACCTCCATACTGTTTTCCAGAGTGGCTGCACCAGCTTGTATTCCCACCAGCAGTGCAAAAGAGATCCTCTTTCTCCGCATTCTTGCCAACATCTGTTGTTGCCTGAGTTGTTAATGTTAGCCATTCTGACAGGTGTGGTTTTGATTTGTATTTCCCAGATGAGTGATGTTGAGCACGTTTTCACATGTCAGTTGGCCATCTGGATGTTTTCTTTGGAAAAGTGTCTATTCATGTCTTTTGCCCATTTCTTCACTAGATGATTTGTTTTTTGGGTGTTGAGTTTGATAAGTTCTCTATAGATTTTGGATACTAACCCTTAATCTGATATGTCATTTGCAAATATCTTCTCCTATTCTGTCGGTTGCCTTTTAGTTTTGCTGATTGTTTCCTTCGCTGTGTAGAAGCCTTTTATTTTATTTTCCCAATAGTTAATTTTTGCTTTTGTTTCCCTTGCCTCTGGAGATGTGTTGAGTAAGAAGTTGTTGCGGCCAAGGTCAAAGAGGTTTTTGCCTGCTTTCTTCTCAAGGATTTTGATGGCTTCCTGTCTTACATTTAAGTATTTCATCCATTTTGAGTTTATTTTTGTGTACGGTGTAAGAAAGTGGTCCTTGCTTATTTTTCTGCATGTCACTGTCCAGTTTTCCCAGCACCATTTGCTGAAGAGACTGCCTTTCCTCCATTAGGTATTCTTTCCTGCTTTGTCAAAGATTAGTTGGCCATATGTTTGTGGGTCCATTTCTGGATTTTGTATCCTGTTACATTGATCCGAGTGTCTGTTCTTGTGCCAGTACCATATGGTCTTGATGATTACAGCTTTGTAATACATCTTGAAGTCCAGGATTGTGATGCCTCCAGCTTTGGTTTTCTTTTTCAGGATTGCTTTGGCTATTTGGGGTCCTTTCTTGTGCCATACAAATTTTAGGATTGTTTGTTTTAGCTCTGTGAAGAATACTGGTGTTATTTTGATAAGGATTGTATTGAATATGTAGATTGCTTTGGGTAGTATCAATAATTTAACAATATTTGTTCTTCCTATCCAGGAACATGGAATGTTTTTCCATTTTTGTGTATGTGTGTTCTTCAATTTTTTCATAAGCTTTCTATAGTTTTGAGTGTATAGACTTTTCACCTTTGTGGTTAGGTTTATTCCAAGGTATTTTATTGTTTTGGGTGCAATTGTAAATGGGATGAACTCCTTGATTTCTCCTTCTGTTGCTTTATTGTTGGTGTATAGGAATGCAACCAATTCCTGTGCATTGATTTTATATCCTGTGACTTTGCTGAATTCATTGATTAGTTCTAGCAGTTTTTTGATGGAATCTTTTGGGTTTTCCATATAGAATATCATGTCATTTGGTTTTAATAACGAGCACTTCTGCAAACTTTTTTATCTATCCCCTCACTTTTTTAATGGGATATTTAAAAGAATATCTCAAGCATTTAATTTTTACATACCTTTTACAGTTTAAAAACTGAGATGCATTTTGAAAACATTCCCTCCATGCCATTATCACATTTAATTCCTTAATATTTTCTCAAAGTTTATCCATACTTGAGTTTTTCCAATTGCCTTAAAAATGTCTTTTTACACTTAATTTGTACAAATCAGGTTTCAAACACACTTCATACGCAACATTTGATTGTCATGCCTCTTTATTCTCTTTCTGTCCTGTACCACACTCTGTTGTCTCCCTTTCTCCTCTTTTGTTTTTCCCATTCACTTCTCGGAGAAACAAAGTCATATATAATAACCCATATATTGCACTTGGCTGATTGCTTCCTCGTGGTGCCATTTACCTTGCCTCTCTATTTCTCTTGTTTCCTGTAACTTGGTAGTTAGCTCTAGAGTTTTTTTAAGTGTATTTATTTTGAGGGAGAGCATGAGCAGAGTAGAGGCAGAAAGAGAGAGAGAGAGAGAGAGAGAGAATCCCAAGCAGGCTCCATGTTGTCAGCATACAGCCCGATGTAGGGTTTGAACTCACAAACCATGAGATCATGACTTGAGCCAAATCAAGAATCTGATGCTTAACCCACTGAGCCACCCAGATACCCCTAAATCTTGAGTCTTGGTTACTTGGACTCCTAGGCATCACGTTCTGCTGTCCTATTTTGCGACTCCTCTTTCTTAACCATCTGAGGGTGTTCCTTTGGTTAAATGTGCCATAACTTATTTAGTTACAACATGGACAATGAGTATGTCACCAGGAGCTGCCATGAGTAGGTACTTTGTAGACCTGTGTATTAAGGGAAGTGCAAAATCTATTATCAAATGGTATGCCCCAAATATTGTTGGTAAGACTTAGCAATCTGCAGTCTTTTACCTTCCCCTTATTAAGTTTCTATTTTTTTTTTAATTTATGAATGGATGAAGGAACATACAGGTAGAATCAACTAAACAGACAATGGATCAAAACCAATTTGCAGAATATTAAAGATAGGAGTCTAATTCAAACATTTATAAACAGTTAATACAGATTATGTACATACAATTTAAGGCTGAGATGCAGGCCCGTGTAGCCCAAACACACAATATGATGATAGAGAAGGCACTGTGGGTTCTTAAAGTGGTGTATTTTAGCTTACTTATTTTCTAATTATAATCTTTTTTTTTTAAGTGCACTCTACTCCCAACGTGGGGCTTGAACTCACAACCCGAGATCAAAATTTGCATGCTGTACTGACTGAGCCAACCAGGTGCCCCCTTCCCCACTAATTATAATCTTTTTAAATGCTAAGTGAACAAGTGTAAATAGAGAAAAGTAGTAATATATAAACAAAACCCCATTATTTCATTACTTGGAGCCAACTGCTTTTCTTAACATTTTGGTTTTTGTACTGTTTTTTCCCATATATTATTAAAAGTTTCACATTTTTGAACATACCTGATGAATAATATTGTAAACTGGTTTTTTTTTTACTTTACACTGTGCTTTCTCTTACATTATTAAGAACTTTGTGCAAACATAAAACATAATAAATGGATAAAAGCCATACAGTGGGTTCATCATAATTAACCATATTATAATTATGAGGTATTGATTATATATATTGAGTTTCAGTATTATAAACATTTTTGCTAATGTAATTATGATTCAACAAATATTTATTAATGCTTTCATTGTTACCATGTGAGTACTTGTGACATATGTAAAACTTTCCTTGTGTTTTGGAGGTGTTTTGGAGTATGCTCTTAATTCAAGAAAGGGGAAGAGGAGAAAGAGGTAAAGGAGAAAGAAAGGCAGGGTGGGGTGGAGTAGGAGGAAGCAGATTAGTCTCCTCGTCCAGTGATCCTCAAATTTCAGTGTGCATATAAGAATCACTTGCAGTGCTTATAAAATACTGATTCTTGGCTCCACTCCCAGATGCTGATGTAATAGGTCCAGATGGCGTCAAAAGCCTGGTTTTGTGTTTAAGCAAATTTGTGGATGTTTCTGCCACGAATGGTCTGTTGCATAGTTTGGGGAAAATGGAGTAGTTCTTCAGGTACCCACGTGCTGGTCATTCCAGGCTGTGTGTGCATCCTCTAAATGAAACTGTTCAAGGACTAGTAATGGATGTTCTATGAGTAACTCATACTGGCTCCGCTCACCACTTCAATCTCACCTATTATAAAAACACTGCTGACTTTCTACAAAAGGAGAGGGGTGAATCTGTGGCTCCAAAACAGTTTATTTTTTACATGGGGGAGCTGAGCAAACATCCAAGAGTTTGAAGAGCCCCATTATCACCAGGCAGCTCTGCTCCAAAGGAGGGAAGGCTGTGGAAAGCTCCCTCTCTTTTTGAAAGAGGAAGTGCTCTGGTTTGGTCATCCTTTTATTTCTGAGGGTGACTCCTCATTCTGGCTGTCTCTGGGTTTCTTATTGCCTCTACACCTTCAGTAGCCCAGCATTCAGTAATTCTGATTCTTGCAGGTAAGTTTGCTCTTGGGCTCCCTGGAGGCCTCTTACACGATTGATCCAGGTGATTTGTGGCGATGCTGTCATGTATACTGAGTTATGCAGTGAGGCTTTCTGCTGATGGAGTATGTGCTTTTGAGCAGGAAATGGCCTTTATAAATCTTTTCTTTAACAAGGGCTTCAAAAATTTGCTTCATTCATTGAAGCTCATAACTGTGTCCTCATATCAATAAACTTTGCACCAGTAAGACTGGTTGCTTAAATCGTTCCTCTGTCTTTGGATGCCACTGAGCACAGCCATCCATTCAGGCAAGGAGGCTATCATATTTCTCCAGGTGACTCCATGAATTATAAGCAAGGATAAATGAAAGTAGGAATAATCCAACACCAACTATTGCCAGAATTAAAAAGTCTCATGAATGATGGCATACAGGGAAACACACACAACTAGACACCCTCTTCTGGTACTACAGACATTTTAGTAGTACTTCAAAATAGTGCTATGCGATAGAACCTCTGTGACAGTGAAAATGGTCTATAATCTACCCTGTCCAATGCTGTGGTCACTTACCTGTGGCTACTGAGCACTTGAAATGTAGATGGCATGATTTAGAACTCAGTTTTTAATATAATCCAACTTTAATTAATTTACATGTAAATGACTTCGTGTAGTTAATAGCTACCAAATTGGGCAGTGAACCTTTAAACTATTCAGTGGATTTCCTCACAGTTTTGAATTAGAAAAAGTTCAGCCAGATTGAGTTAAAATAAATGTAGTCTTATATATTGTAAATATAACTCCCCTGTCCTCTAATCATGCCCTCCAAATTTGAAGACACAATCACAATTGCAGTTAGATAGTTAAAAAGATGGTGTTTCCATTTAATCATTCATCTATTGATAGAATCCATACTCTCTGGTTTTCTTTCTTCTTTTCTCTTGCCCCAAGCTCCCTTCAGCAATTTTATGTGTTTCCATTCCTCTAGGATCAAAACAACTCACTGAGTAAGCCATGCAGATTACAAAACCATATGGATGGTTTCATGCGATTTTGGTAAGGAAAAAGTATACACAGAAAATGTTCTTTCATGGGGGCACCTGGGTGGCTCAGTCAGTTGAGCATCTGACCCTTGATTTCAACTCAGGTCATGATCCCAGGGTCATAGGATTGAGCCCTGCATCTGACTTCATGCCGAGTGTGGAGCCTGCTTAGGATTCTCTCTCACTCACTCACTCTCTCTCTCTCTCTCTCTCCCCCTTGGCCCCTCTGCCCTGCTCATGCTCTCTATCTCTGAAAGAAAGAAAGAAAGAAAGAAAGAAAGAAAGAAAGAAAGAAAGAAAAAATGTTCTTTCGCAGTTGAATGAGTAGTTATCTCTAAGAGATAGTTTGACAGTTGACTTTAATTTTCTTGTTTTAACTTCCATCTTTCTCTAAAATCAATGTTCTACAGTGTTTATGTAATACTTGTGTTGTTTCATTTTTCAAAAAATTTAAGTAAAATTTAAAATTTCAAAATTTTCTCCTCCACAGTGAAGTTCTTGTAACTTCTACTTCCTTTTTTCTCATTTAGGCTTCCTCAAAAAATGCTCAGCAGTCCTTCATAGACTCATGTGCTCATGAAATATAAACCAAAAGGAACTGGAAAAGAGATACAAAATATATTGCATTTTAGTTTATTCATCCTTTGAGTCACTTTATTATTTTTGAAGTCTTGAAAAAAAAATCTGTGTCCTTATTTTCACATGGGCATTAAAGCAGACATTTTATTACAGTCTCTAAGGGGCTAGGACCAAGTTAATTGCCTTGAACTTCACAGAAGTTGCCGGTTCTCTATGGACTCCAAGAGGGAGGGCACCGTACCTTTTTCTCTCTTTCCTGGTCTTTAAAGACACAGCATACAAACCCACATGCTTTTTTCCACATGTGAAATTAACAACAGAGTGACTTACAGCAATGGGCATGTTAGAGCATTTTGCAAAATCATGGAGAAATAAAGACCTCTTTTCACCAGTGCCATCCAACATCAAGGTTGAGAGTTCTTGGCAGCTGCATTTCAAACTCATTATGTCCAAAAAATGATTTACTGTCCTGTTGTATACAAATGAGCAAACTCACATACTTAATTTTAGATTCTTCAGCAGTGATATCATTTCTATTCCAGTCCCACTGCTCGTAATTTAAAATGGAGAAGGCTTATCTGCATTCATTTCTTAGATCATTGCTTTGGCACTTTCAAGATTTTATCCAAGCATGACTTTTATAACCTTGTGGAAATTGCAGTGATAAAGGATGCATCAGCAATTTTCAAACCCATTTCTTTTTGTGGAGCTGTCCCTTAGCCTCCCTTAACAGAGCAGTAGAGAGAACCACAGGTCTTGTTACTGTCTTCATTTTTAAAGAGCTTTGTTTTGGTCAATGAGACATATACTATGGAAGCAAGGCCAACACAAAGTTTGTGGTATTTTTCCATTGCACATTTAACTAACCTTGCTTAGATATGAGGCGAGGGGCTGGTCTGCCATCTTAGCCCTTAAAATTGGTTTCAGAGGAATTGGTTGTAATGGAAATGTCAAGCCCTTTAAATATCAAGCCTTTAAATACCATACGGGCATATGGATGTGCACATAACTTAGCCCATTCTTAGATTCTACTATGTCACATGTCAGAACTAAAGGAAGAACAATAAAGGGAAATAAGCTATTGTTCTGGAAGAAATGACTGAAACAATTGGATATGATAAATGGCTGAGGCCAATTGGTTCATCTTTAGAGTAAGATCTTTTCCCTGAGAGAGCCAAAATGGGATGGGATCTGTTGAACATTGGCAGCTATGAAATTATGCACATACCTCATGGTTGCTTCCACTCTGCTTCTTCTTATGCCCTAGAGAACTTCTTTTCTTTGAAATTAAGCAATTGTGAGAAGAGGTCTTGGCAAATAAGTTCAGGACATTTTGCCCTTTTAAAAATAATACAAAAATCTCCTTATATTGGAGAGACAAATAAAATCTGCTTTTATATGCCTAATACATGTTAGGTACTAAAAATATATTTATTGAATTGAATTTGGTTCTTCTGATGGCTGAGGACTGTACTATGCAGGGAGCACTTGGAATGAGCGTCACTTGTTCTTAACTAGCTGGATGACCCCGGATGAGTCACTTCAGCTCTTTGGGCTACAGTGAAATAGTAATTTATAATTACCTTGTGAGAGGTCTAGGGACGTGATCACCAAAACCTCTTTGAAAATATAAGGTGCAAATGAAAAAGATCAAACTGACATGCAGAGACAGCCATTTGAATCAAGAACAAAGTTAGATGGCAACAAATTCAAGCATGATTGAATCAATTTCATTTAAAGGAGGGATATAGGGGGAGAAGGCACATAGGTCTATATTAGAAATAAGGCCTCTGGGAGTCCTGAAGTTGTGCAGGGTCTGTAATTCTGTGGAACAGCAGAGATGAACTTGCTAACTGGTGCCCAGAGGAAAGGTCTTATGTCAGAGGAATCCCAAAAATTCTCAGACAAATACGATCTTAAAAAAATATTGAACATAAATCTTAGATCAGGGAAATAGCAAAATACTGATGGAATGACATTTTTAATAGGAAGAAAGCCTTTTAAAAGTCATCTCACATAATGAGCTGGTCCCATTTTCAGGTTGGAGATACTTTGTCACATAACAGACTTTTTCTATAGGTAAAATAATAGGACACTTCTGCAATACAAGTAAGCTGGGTCTTCTCCACTTTGTTAGGACAATAAAGAAACTAGCCTTTATTGGGCAACTACCACAGTGCAATGGGTAAATGGAGCATGCCCTTTTTAGATATTTGCAGTACCCAATAACAGGTAAGAGGCTCAGCAAAGCCATATCGTTGAGATTCTTAAAAATATGTTTACCTAAGTTTCTTTTTCTGTTTATCATCAGAAAATACCCATTTCTTGTGTTTCTCAAGAAACGTATTTAAAGGAGAGATACTTGTGCACCATGAAACACAATTTGAGGAATGTTTGCCTCTTCCTTTCTTGGGTATAAGCTTGTTTAATGTAAAACTCTCACCATCCAAGTGTAACAGTGAATGATTCAAAGCACCTGTATTTGGTATGGTTTTTTTTTCTTTCATAGCAATATACTTTTGTTAGTGATAATTAACTTTATTTCCTTTTGGTACAGTGAATACTCTGAACTATTGGAAAGTAAATAAAAAATTGGAGTAGAAATTCCCACCCAGTGTAGAATCTCCTAAGTCATAGGATCCATCAACTGATACTTGAATACTTCTATGACTGGTAAACTCATTCATTGACATCCTGTACAAAGCAGTATGAATAGCTTTTTGTATGCCTATAAGACATGAAAATGGAAAAAGAAACATCCAATCACTTGGTCATCCAGATGCTTGCTTTGAGTAGCAATAGACAGTTCAGGTATTTTCCAATATGCAAATATTTGAAACTCTAAATACGAAGGTCCAGGAGGCATTATTGATTGAATCTGCCACTGTGTTCATCTGGCTGTGATCCTGATAATGCCTAGCTTGAGCAGATTTATATAAAAGAAAATATTGGTTTTAAAAGGGAAATAGATATGCCAGTGGTACATCTTATAAGTGGGTAACCTTGGATGCATCACTTAACCCCTTGAAGCCTCAGTCACACTTGCAGCTAATAATTGTACTCTCTTCTTAGGGCTATGTTGAGAAATAAATGAGTCAGTGCCTGTAAAACATTGAACAAAGTATGTGACACCTAGTAAAGGCTTTATTTCTAGTCTGTCCAAAGAGAGTTCTTCTACCTAATGTTCCTTCACTGATTTTCACAATTCATAATCTTCTAGAAAACATCAACAGTAACTTTGATATTTTCTCTCAGACCTTCCCAATTTTTAAATAGGGTTCTCCATCAGATCTCAATATGTTGAGATCAAATGTGTAAGGGTTCCTTCTGTATTCCCTTTTTCTGTGATGACATCACAACTGAGAAGTAAAACTCCACCTTAGGCCTGGATTGATCCCAGTGCTCAGGGACAGAGCTCTTAAGGAAACATTTGAAGATGAATAAGAACAAGGCCTTCCATGTTGTTCCTTTGACATGACATTATGACATGCTTATCACTGATGTGTCTGCAATTAAATTGAGGTGTTGTTGACAATAGTGACAATAATAATTAGGATAATGGTAACAGTGACATAAATTGAACATGTACTGTGTGTCAAGACCCATTCTAACAGCCTTACATCTATTATTTAATCTTTCCCCAAACCCTCTCAGTAAGTATTGTTATTAGCTTCCTTAGAAGATTGATCACACACCTAACGAATGGTCTAGGTGAAATTAGAATGCTAATCCTACCACTGAGGTTTTTAACCAGTACAGTAGAGGGATAAAGCAAAAGAAAGATAATACGATATTGATAATGATAATAATGAGAATAATAGTAATCTACCAGCAGACATTTACTGAACACTTACTATATGCCAGATATTATACTAAGTGCTTTGCATTTTGTTGTCTGATTTTTATAACACTTGTGCAATCATTTCTGCTATTATCGTTTTACTGAGGAACAAATTTAACAACACTAACTTTCTCAAATTCACATGGGTAGCAAGTGGCAGAGCTAGGACTTTAATCCAGGTCCTTGTATGGATTAGGTTACAAAAAATTTAACAATAGAACTTGCACCGTACATGTTGGCTTGCAAGTTAGGGGAGGTGTTTAGACTTAGTCTGTACCTACATAAAATTTTCATTGATTCAGGGCTCCTTGGTTGGTTTTCTTCATCTCAGCAGCAAGGAATCTGTGTTTCCAAACCTGGCCTAGAAGCTTGCAGAGTCCAGGGAGAGACTTTGCTGATGCATTGTGCAGGGAGCTACAAATCAGCATGAGCGATGAGCCTTCTACATTCCTTTGATTTTTCTCCTGGCCTAACCTGAGTGAGGACTGCTTAAGATGAGTCACACTCCCAGTATAGCATGAGACTTGCCAAACAGTTTTCCAGCCCTTTTCTTCAATTATCAAGGTTAGAGTTCTCTGCCTTTACCCTTTGGGAGAAGCGCCTGATTTACATGTGACCAGCGAAACACAGCTTTTGACACTAGCCAGAAGTAAATAGCAATTACCTCCCTTGTCAAAACAGTGTCTTTTAGGAGAGAGAAAGTAAATGAAGGAGTGGCCAATGACTTTAAGTCTGGGTCAAAACAGCCAAAGGCTGGAGACTCAGCCTAACAACTCAAGGTGGGAACCAGGAGGCATCTTACTCAGACACCTTCCATAGACACAAGGTTAGATGACACGTGTGTGCAGTGCAGGATGACTTCTGGATTCAGATGTATTTATGAATGCTGTGGAAACATGCAACAAATGGCCATCATCCGGATAATGAGCTAGATCAAAGAGCCCTGTCAGTGGCTGAATATATACATATATGTGGACTCTCAAGCAAAGCAGAATTTAAGCTCAGAACTTCAGTACTCTCTTAGGGAGTTTATTTCCAAACAAACAAGCACATACACACTGCTCAAGACTGTACCAGGACCTGAAGCGGGCTTTGATAAAGATAAGATGTCTAGATATTCGCTTTCTCCTCTTATTATGTCTTCACCCATGATGGAGTTCACCTCCTTAGTAATTGGCATGTCCTGGTTCCAGACGGCTGCATTTCTCCTTGGACGATTACAACTATAACTACTGCTCTCCTGCCACCAGCCATGCCTGGCTTCCACTCATTCTCTATTTTACCTCCAGATGGCTTTTTGAAGTTATTGATGGCATGTTATTACTCACAGCTTTCCTTGCTCCAGTGACTTCCATTTCAGACAGAACAAAGCCCCGATTTCTTAACCTACCATTCAGTACCATTGATGATTCAGCTCCTGCTTACTTGACAGGACTCATCCTCTGCCTCTCCCCACTTATTCTCGACTCTCTGCCTCTGTCTGACTGCTGCTTTGCTAACTCATCATTGTCCTTCCTGTTTCTCTTCAGTCATTTTCCTCTGGATCAACCCCTGCTTTCATTCTCGCTTTGGTAAACCTCTACTCCTCTTTCAATCCCGCCCTTGTTAAATTCTATCCCTTATTCCCTAAGGTGTTATACTTTTCTAATGATTTGATATGTAATCATTTAAATGTTTTTCCAACTAGACTAAGAGCTTGATAAGGTCAAATATAGTGTCTTTATCACTCTGAATAATCTCCATCAACCGGCAATGAGCAAAGCCACTATAGAGACTTAATACATTTAATTAAATGGAGTTCTCTCTACTCGAATTACATAATGGGAAAGACACTGAACTAGAAGTCAGAAGTCTTGAGATTGAGTCACCTACTTGCTGTATCACCCAAGGCAAGCACAGTCTCTTCACTTGGACAACAGAGATAACAATACCAACTTCCCAGAATCAAAGGAAAAATAGATGTAAAAATATCTGAGAGTATAATGTAATTTTCTAGTGTAAATTATTGCTTTTAGTAAAGCAGATGATAGTGATTATATATAGTCCTTGTGCTGGTGAAGGTGTGAACAGGAAAAAGGTTGAAATAATTGGTCACCTCCAGCATTTTGATCGTTATCTGATCTAAAATACTGCCAACAGTTTAATCAAGAAATAACTAGATTTGTCGAATCACTGTGTTGTACACCTGAAACTAATGCAACATCATGTGTCAACTATACTTCAATAAAAAAAAATTACTGGGAATGTAGGAATAAGACATTTCTCAGACATACAAACATAGACTTCAATACTTATGCTCAAATGTCTCCTCAGAGTCCTTTGTTTAACACACAATCTGAAATAGACACACAGCTCTTCTGTATTGTATGTTATTTTGTTTTCTTTATAGCTTGTCTATGTTTGCTGTTTATATCTATGACTAGAATGTCAGCCTTCTTAGAGCAGGAACATTATCTTGTTCATAGCTGTGTTTCAGTGTTTAGAACAGCATGTGAGGCCTAGTAGGCATTCAGTCAATACTCATTAGTAAATGAATAGTCTATCTTTGAGGACAAGTGACAGGATTGCTAAATATCATACAGAATCACAATTCTCAAGATAATTCAAGTGTGAGATAACGTACATCCAAGTACTGTGTAAACCATTAAATTATAAGAGCTGATTCATAGCTGTTGTCCAATGAAAATTCCTGGTCTGACCATTCTTGTGCCTGCTGGCTTGTCTGCCTCCTTCATTAACCCAGAGAAGTTGATGTTATTGTATTGCCATCCCTATTCCACAGATAAAGATGTGGTAACAGAAGTTCCTGGCACATAGTAGGCATTTGACAGGTACTTGTTCTTTGTTATGGCTTGTGGTTTTCCAACAGTTTAAATTCATAAATTAACTGTGCTCAAGCCAAGCCAGGTTACCTAACAGTTATTCCCCCTGGGGACATCTGCGGATGTCTAGCTTGCTCTGTGACTCCCATTTAGCAAATGAGCCCAAAGGCTGGTTCTTCATTCAGAGGTAATTCATCCTCAGATCGCTCTCTCTGCCAAATTCCAGACGGCCTCGAGAGGCATCTGCTATCACAGAGGCTATGGAGAGAATTACGGAAGAACTCATTTCAGGCATTCAATTCACAACTCCCCCCACCCCGCTGGGTTTTTACCACAACTAATAGCCGAAGGACAGGTGATGCTTGCAGACGGTTGTCTGTTGGAAACACAGGTGTCTGGTCTATCTCTCCAGATCTGTCCCACCACAGTACAAGGTTGTGAGATCAGATCTTGGCCCCTTCCCTATGTTACTGTTATTATTAGTATGGTTACTGTCACTATCATACAGCAACCCTGTGAGATAGGTATTATTAATCGTATAGCTAAGAGGGGTGGTGCCTGAGTGGCTCAGTTAGGTTTATGACTTCAGCGCAGGTCATGATCTCACAGTTCATGCATTGGAGCCCTGCTCTGGGCTCTGTGCTGACAGCTCAGAGCCTAGAGCCTGCTTCAGATTCCATGTCTCCCTCTCTGCTCCTCCCCTTCTCATGCTCTGTCTCTCTAAAACATAAATAAGCATTAAAAAAATTTTTAATGAAAAATTACTACAGCTAAGAAAAGTGAGGCTTTGAGAGATGAAGTGATTTCCCCAAGGCTGCAGAGCTAGACACAGGATAAATCAGGCCTGTTGGGTTCAATGCATGTATTCTTTCCATGTTAAATTTCAGAATGATCGTTTGATTAATAAGAGAAAAGTTAAGTTTTTTAAAATAGTTATTGTATGTCTGCATGTGTGTGTGTGCATGTAGAGAACACTTAAGATCTACTCTGTTAGGAATTTCTAGTATAAAGCACCATATGATTAGCCATGGTCACTACGCTATACATCTCTAGATCTCTAGAATTTGCTCATCCTACATAACTAAAACTTTGTGCCCTTGATCATCGTCTCCCTACTTCCCCTACTCCCTGGCTCCCGTTAGTCACCATTTCTTGTGCCATCTTCACAACTTAAGGAAAAGAAGACTCACTGAATTCTGTGTTGTATTTGGTCATGTGTTCCCATTTCTTGGAATTATAGAGAGACTTTATAACTAGTTTAAATACTTTGATAAATTCAGTATGCTTGCCTGTGGTTAGCACAGAGTGGTAATTAAGTCTGCAATTGTATGTTCAGATTTTCATATTTTTCCTGTATGTGCATTTTGACAGTAATTGAACAAGGCAGTATTTGCAATATCCATTCTGAAACTGTTACACAGTATTTCATTATGTGCCAGATTAATTTGTTAAACCCACATAGCAAATGAAAACTTCAGTGTTGATCCGATTAATCCAACTGTGGGACTTTTCTGCTAATATACCGTAGCATACAAAACTGGAAGAGATTTTGGACACAGTGTCTGGAAAGATTAGGGGCATGATTGGGGGATGGGGGAGAGCTTGATGTAAGCTTTATTTTTCTTCTAAGTTGCTCTTATTTTCTCTTTGAATACCATTTATTTCCTTGAGAATCAGTACAGTGTGAAGATGAATAAACATTGATAAAATATGCATCTGAATCTTGAAAAAAATCAGTGAAAATTTAATTTTCTCTTTGGGTATCTTTGTGTGTGAATGAAAGTGACATGTGTTGGGAAAGGGTGGTTCAGAGTGAAGGGCTATGGTCCAACACACAATGGCATTTTGATTGTCTATGGCTCTATTATTTTCAATGTATTCCAGTGTGCCTTATGAAGAGTAAGTGAATTAAAATCCCTTTAACTCTGATAAAAAGATGAAAGATATGGAAATAGTAGATGGGTATAAAGTCCCTTTGAGTGCAAGTGGTCTCTCTTGTGAACTGATGATGGAAAAGAAAACCTGCCCTCTCTTGGGTGAAAAATTTTCTTTATCAGGTACTGTATGTCTATCAGCTTCTGTCAAGATAGGCTTATTTACTTTTTTAACTCAGTCATTTAACAAATAGTTCCTGAGTATTTATAATGAGTCTAGAATTGTGATAAGTGCTGAGCACACTATGGAGAACAAAATCAGATCCAGTTTTTAATCTCATGGAGTTTAAAATCTAGTGGAGAGGCATGTCAGTTACATCGCATCCCAGGTATATAATGAAACACATAGATTTTTTAAAACTTTGAATAGAGTTGACATACAATGTGACGTAAGTTGAAGTGTATAACATCATGCTTTGACAAGTTTATATATTATGCTATGTTTACCACAAGTATAAATACCATCTGTCCTGATACATTGCTATTACAGTACCACTGAGTATATTTCTTATGCTGTGCCTCTTATTCCCGTGATCTATATACATTGCATAACGGGAAGCCTGTATCTTCTGTTTCCCTTTATGCATTTTGCCTCACCCTCTACATCTCTCCCCTCTGAAAATCATCAGTTCTCTGTATCATAGGTCTGATTTTGCTTTTTGTTTGTTCATTCACTTTTTAAGATATCAGCTATGAGTGAATTCTTGTGGTATTTGTCTTCCTCAGTCTAACTTATTTCACTTAGCATAACACCCTCTAGGTCCATTCACATTGTCACAGATAGTATTATCACATCCTTTTTAATGGTTGTGTGATATTCCATTGTGTATACAAACCACATCTTCCTTAGCTATTTGTCTCTTGATAGATGCTTAGGTTGTTTCCGTATCTTGGGTATTGTAAATAATGCTACAGTAAACATAACTGTGCCTATATCTTTTTGAATTAGTGTTTTTGTTTTCTTTGGGTAAATACAAATACCCAATAGTGGAATTATTGGATCATTTGGTATTTCTATACCTAATTTTTTGAGGAATCTCCATACCGATTTTCACAGTGGCTGTACCACTTTACCTTGTCATCAATGATGTATGAGAGTTCTTTATTGTCCACATCCCTGGCAACAATTGTTGTTTCTTGTCTTTTTGATTTTAGCCATTCTAACAAAGTAAGGTGGTATCTCACTATAGTTTTGATTTGTATTTCCCTAATGATTAGTGATGTTGATCATCTTTTCATGTATCTGTTGGCCATCTGTATGTCTTCTTTAGAAAAAAAAAATGTCTATTCAGGTCATATTCCCATTTAAAAAAATTTTTTTGATGTTTATTTATTTTTGAGAAAGACAGAGCACAAGTGGGGGGGTGGTGCAGAAAGAGATGGAGACAGAATCCGAAGCAGGCTCCAGGCTCTGACCTGTCAGCACAGAGCCTGATGTGGGCTCAAAATCACAGGCTGTGACATCATGACCTGAGCCCAAGTCAGATGCCTAACTGACTAAGCCACTGAGTTGTCCCCTCATCTGTCCATTTTTTAATCTATTGGTTTATTGGTTGTCTAAGTTGTATAAGTTTCTTATATATTTTGGATATTAACCCCTTATCAGATATATATTTGCAAATGTATTCTCCTAATTGGTAAGTTGTCTTTTTGTTTTGTTGATGGATGGTTTCTTTTGCTGTGCAAAACCTCTTTATTTTGATATAGTCACAATAATTTATTTTAGCTTTTCTGTCTCTTGCCTTAGGAGCCATATCTAGAAAAATGTTTCTACATCCAGTGTCAGAGAAATTACTGCCTGTGTTCTCTTCAAGAGTTTTTATGGTTTAAGGTCTCACATTTAGGTCTTTAATCTATTTTGAGCTTATTTTGCATATGGCGTAAGAGTGGTCCAATTTGATTCTTTGGCATGTAAGCTGTCCGGTTTTTCCAGCAACACTTATTAAAGAGACTTTCTTTTTACCATTGTATATTATTGCCTCTTTTGTCATAGATTAATTGACCATATTACCATATGGGTATATTTCTGGGCTCTCTTTTCTGTTGCAATAATTTCTTGTGTCTGTCGTTGTGCCACGACCATATTGTTCTGATGACTACAGCTTTATAGTATCTCTTGAAATCTGGAATTGTGATACCTACAACTTTATTCTTTTTCAAGATTGCTTTGGTTTTCGGGGTCTTTTGTGGTACCAACAAATTTTAGTATTATTTATTCTACTTCTGTGGAAAAGGCTGCTTAAAAAAACTGTTGCTGGTATTTTAATAGAGCTTTCACTGAATATGTAGATTGTTCTGGGTAATATGGACATTTTAGCAATATTAATCCCTCTAAACCATGAGCATGGAATATCTTTCAATTTGTGTCATCTTCAATTTCTTTCATCAATATTTTATAGTTGGCAAAGAACAGGTCATCCATCTCTTTGGTTATAGTTATTTTATTATTTTTGGTGCACTTGTAAATTTTGCTGTTTTTTAAATTTATTGTTGTACTATTTTGTTATTAGTGTGTGGAAAAACTACTGATGTCTGCAGGTTTGTATCCTGCAACTTCACTGAACTCATTTATTTTAGTAGTTTTTTTGTTAAGAGTTGTTAGGGTTTTCTGTGTGTATTATTATGTGATCTACAAATAGTGACAATTTACCCTCCTCTTTAGGGATATGGATGCCCTTTATTCCTTTTTCTTGCCAGGGCTAGAACTTCCAGTACTATGGTGAGAGTGAACATCCTTGTCTTGTTCCTTAGAGGAAAAGCTCTCTGTTTTTCACCATTGAGTATGATGTTAGCTGTGGGTTTTTCATGTATGGTTTTTATTAGGTTTTATTAGGTTTATTAGATGAAGTATGTTCCCCCTAAACCTGCTATGTTGTATTTATCATGAATGAATATTGGATTTTGTCACATGATTTTCTGCATCTTTTGAGATGATCGTATGATTTTTGTCCTTCATTTTGTTGAGGTGGTGTATCATGTTGATTGATTTGCAAATATTAAACCATCCTTGGACCCCCAGAATAAATCCCACTTGATTATGGTGAATGATCAGTTTAATGCATTATTGTATATAGTTTAACATTTTGTTGAAGATTTTTGCATCTTTGTTCATCAGGTGTTCTTTATTTCAGTTACTATTTTCTTCAACTCCAGTTAGTTCTTTTTTTTTTTTTTTGAGGGGGTGGGGAGAGGGGTATAATAAGAGAGAGAAAAAGAGAGAGAAAATCTTAAGCAGGCACCAGGCTCAGTGCAAAGCCTGATGCAGGGCTTGATTCCACGCTGCTGGAATCATGACCTGAGCCAAAATCAAAAGTTGCATGCTCAACTGACTGAGCCACACAGGTGGCCCTCAGGTTGGTTCTTTTTAATATTATCTCTTTATTGAAGATTATGTGTGTCTTTACAATAATTACTTAAAATTCTTTATCAGGCATTTTGGTCATCTCTGTTTCATATAGCTCTTTTTCTGGGTTTTTTTCTTATTGCTTCTTTTATTTTTTATTTTTTTTTTTAATATGTACTTTTGAGAGTGAGAGAGAGACAGAGTGCTAGTGGGGAAGGGGCAGAGAGAGAAGGAGACATCGAATCTGAAGCAGGCTCCAGGATCTGAGCTGTCAGCACAGAGCCTGATACATGGCTCAAACTCACAAGCACTGAGATCATGACCTGAGCCGAAGTTGAATGCTTAACCAACTGAGCCACCCAGGCACCCCTCTTATTGCTTCTTTTAGAGCACAGTCCTCTGTTTCCCCATTTTTCTCGACTTTGTTTCTGTTTCTTTGGATTAAGTAGAAGAGCTACTTGTGCTAAACTTAAAGGAATGGTCTTGTGTATGGTCATCTCCTAAGTAGATTGTGTGTGTTTGAGGACGGACTTTGTGGGCTGACTGGAGCTGTGGCTGGCATAGACTGAGGGTCCTGGAACCCTCCACATAGCAGACACCCTGTCATGACAGTTAAAACTGAAATAGTCTGGGGTGTCCTATTCTGGGTGGCTGGAGCTGATTAACTGTGTGGGCCAGAAGGTTTCTTAATGCTCTGCAAAGAGGATGCCCTGGTAGAATAGTTGAAACTGAAGTGGGTGTAAGCTGAGTGGAACTGGGGCTCTACACACAGCAAGCATCTTGGCAGGGTAGCTGAAGCAGCAGTTGATGTAAATCAAGGTGTTCCTGGACTCTATGTACAGAAGATATCCTGAAGTGGTGGCTGGAGCTGAGGCATGGTATAGTCCTGGAGGTCCTGGGTGCTCTCTGTAGGAGGCATCTTGCAAGTACAGCTAAAGCTAAAATGGGCATAGGCCCCTGTGATTCCTGGGCTCTCTGCACAAAATGTGCCCTGGTGGGAGAGCTGAATTTGCATTGCGTGCAAGCTGGGTGGTCCTGGAGCTCTCCACAGTGATAGTGACCCGGCGGGACAACTGATGCTGAATTAGGTGTAAGCAGGTGTCCCAAGGTGTTCATTGCAGGAGGTGCTCTAGTCTGAGAGCTGAAGCCAAGGCTGGCATGTGTAGGAGTGTTCCAGGGTACTCTACACGGCGGGTGGCCTGGCAGGGTGGCTAGATCTGAAGCAGACATCATTAGCTGAGATGTTCTGGAGTGCTCTGCATTCACGGTGCTGTAGCAAGCCATCTGAAGTCCAAACGGTGTGGGCCTGGAGTGTTCTGGAGAGCTTTGTGCCTGTGTCACCTGGGAGTGAAGGCTGGGGCTGTAGTGAGTCCTATCCAGGTGTGTTTCGGTGTGCACCACTGTGTGGCTGTCCTGGTGGAACACTGGGGGGTGGTGTAGGTTAGGGACCCAGGGCCCCCTGAGGCAGCAGGCTGGTTAGAGTGCCTTGAGTGTGCACTGGTCTGTGCTTTCAAGGTGGAGGAGAGTGGAGACCCCTCTTAGCCCCTTCTACTCGGATGGCGTTCCAGCAACTCCCTCCATTTGGGAAGGTTCTGTGGCTCATTTTATATGCTAGTTGCTCTTTTAAGCCATGGGTTTTTAAAGAAAGATAATTATAGTAATGATAATAAAAAGAAAAACGAAAATGAAATGAAAAAGGGAAAAAGAGAAAAAATGAAAAGAAAAAGAGAAAACAAGAAAGAAAAAGAAGAAAAAAAATCAAAAAAAAAAAAAAAAAACAAGAGGAAAAAACCCTCCAAACCCACGGCTTATTTTCTGTGTCCCAGAACCCCAGGGGATGATGTGGGCTTGTAGACCCTGGGCTTGCTGAGGTCATAAGCTCACTATGATGACCAGATCCACCAGCTGGGGTGTCCAGACCCTGCTCCGGTTGGGCTTTTAGGGTGGGGTGGGAATATGAACCATGTCCTTCTCCAGTCCCTCTGACCTGGAGAGTGTTCCCACAGCTCCTGAGCCACTTGGCAGAGTTATAACGTTGTCTCTTTTACATGATAGTTGCTTTTCTTCTGTGCCCAAGGACAGAAGGATCGGTTTCCAGTCCCTCAGTTCAGTCCCTCCCCTGTTACCATGTCTCTATCTGTCTTGCTGTTCTCCTTTGCTGTTCTTTCTGTATTTGGTTGATCAGGAACTGTTCTCTCAAGCCCTAAGTTCTTCTTCAGGAGAAATTGTTCTATAAATAGGTATAATTTTGTGAGTTCCATGAAGGATTTGAGTTCAGGGTTCTTCCTATGTCACCCTGTTGGACCAGAACTCATGAAACACTTTCTAAACATCTTTACTATCTAAGATAAACACTATGTAGTGATTATCTTCAAAAGAGCTTAGAGAAGGAATATTTGACCTTGTTAGTGAAGTCTGAGAAGAATTTTCTAAGGAAGTAATGCTTGCATTAAGATTGGCATGATGAAATGAAAAAATTAGCATGTTGAATGATTGTGAGTAGGTGCTGGTGAGGGAAGGGGACAGTATACGTGAAGGTTCTGAAGTTACAGTCAGTTACAGAGCAGTTACGGAAGTTACAGAGCAGTTACGGTCAAAGCAGAACATTGGAATGGAACATAGGGCAAAAGGAGACTGAAGAGATTGGCAGGAACTAATATGTGTCAGCCGAAAGGAAAGTAACAGTGTGATTGGTACTCTTGTAAGGGCTTTACTGTATTAACTTATTTAATCCTTATAAAGGTGTATAAAATTATAAACTCTTCTTAGTGATCAAGAAGCTGAGACAGAGTTTAAAAAACTTGCCTGAGATCAGTGGTCCAGTTCTAGAAATATTACAGTCAGGATTTGAGTGCAGGATGCTCTAGAGTAAAATCTCTTAACCCGTCTCAATCCTTGGAAGAGCAAAGCACTGATTTTCTGGGTGTCCTTGACTATATCTGTATAATGGAAAAGTATAGGGATTCAGAAGAATTTCAGGTTTTTCCTGAAGTTGAAGAAATTCTATGAAAAAATTTGGGGCACCTGGGTGGCTCAGTCAGCTTTGCATCTGACTTCAGCTCAGGTCATGATCTCACAGTTCGTGGGTGTCAACCCCATATCAGGTTCTGTGCCCACAGTTAAGAGCCTGGAACCTGCTTTGGACTCTGTGTCTCCCTCTCTCTCTGCCCCTCCCAAGCTCTCTCTCTCTTTCTCTCTCTCTCTCTCTCTCAAAAATAAATAAACATTAAATAAAGAAAAAATTTATATGTGCTTTTTTTTTGTGTGGGAAAAGAAGCTATACTTTTCACCACATTCTCCCTAGAACTCAATAAATTGAGAACTGCAGATTATTCTAGATTATTTTCTAGAATACTTTATTCTGAGATAATTGTACATTCACATGCAGTAGCAGGAAACAATACACAGAGATCCTGTATAATCCTCACCCAGTTTCTGTCAGTGGTAACATCTTGTGTAACTTCAGCTTATCACAACTAGGAAATTGATAGGGATACAGTGCACTAACCTTATGCAGATTTCACCAGTTTGACATGCACTAATTTGTGTGTGTGTGAGAAAGAGAGAGAAACAGAGAATTTAGTTGTATGCATTTTTAGTATATGTGGGTTTGCATAATTACCATCGCAGTCAAGATATAGAACAATTCCATCACGAGGATCCCTTATGCTACCCTCTTATAAACAGAGACATTTCCTTCCCCCAACAACCTCTCACTTGATTATTTTTAAGAAAAAGAGCTTATATATTACTTTATCATTATTTATCATATGAGTCTGAGACATTTTTCCCCCTTGATATTGTACCCTATTAAGCAGTTTACTTTATAATGAAGAGAGATTAATGAATAAGACATCTCAGTTGACTTTTGGTTAGCTGTATTCATAGCAGTACCTTGCAAAAACAAATGAGTAAAGGCTTCTCCAAATTAGAAAATCTTGCTTTTCAAATAAGAGAAGGCATCTTTCCTAACTCCATCATTTCCCTAGCTGTAGGATCTCTCTGGCTCTCATCATTTCCGTGTGAGTCATTGCAACATTGACTGCTAGCAGCTATTGTTATCACTGGTATTGTTAATAACCAGATATGTCTCCCATGATCCAGTTTTGCCACTCTCTGATATATTTTTCACAGAGCATTCAGAGTGACCTTTATAAAAGTAAAATCCAGACATGGATTTTTTAGATGTTTATCTATCTTTCTGTCTGGAGAAAGAGAGAAAGAGAGAGCAAGGGAGGGGCTGAGAGAGAGGGAGAGAGAGAATCCCAAGTAGGGCTTGATCTCACTACCATGAGATCATGACCTGAGCTGAAATCAAGAGTCAGACACTCAACTGACTGAGCCACCCACATGCCCCAAGAAGTAGATGAATGGATGAAATAGAGCAAGAGGGAAAGAAAATGGATCAGACTTTCCATTGCTTCACTGTCTCTTTTTTTCAGAGAACTTCATTGTTTAGCTTCAAGTCACTTTTTGGTATGTTAGACATTTCCACCTTTAAATACAAATCCCAAACTCATTCTTACCCCAGAAGAAACAATCAGTTTCTTACAGGTATTTGTTTTAAATACTCACCTAGTTGTTTGTCTATCCTTGAGAGTAAACTGAATCTTCTGAATCTTTGAATAAAAGCTTGATTTTTGCCTGAGGGAAGAAGCATGGGATTTTAAAGAGGTTGAGAAACCGTCTCATGTGGCAACCACTGACCTGATTTGTAGCCTGCAATCATGCTTGAGAATAAGAGTGTTCGTGATGGGCTTTCCCTGTTGTGTTCCCAGAGTTTCTGAAGTCAAGAGGTGAGTGCATCAACTGCCTACAGACTTCAGGTGGGAAAAACTCTAACTCCACATTACTTAGAAATTTTAAAAAGCCAGTATCATTTGGGACTTTTAATTGTGCCCTGCTCTTGGGTAGTGGGTATAAGTTAGATCCTCCCAGAGATCTCTCTCCACCCCTCCAATTTACCAGCAGCAGAAAAAGCTCTGCATGATGGTTTAAGATGGTGTAGGATTTTGGATTTGATATAGCCTGGATAAACCTAGAAGATATTAATTATGTGAAATGAAATAAGCCAGACACAGAAAGAAAAACTGTACAATCTCATTTATACATGGAATCTTAGGAAAAGTTAAATACACAGAAGCAGAGAGTAGAAAGAGTGCTTCCCAGGGGCAAAGACACGGGTAAACAGGGAGATGTTGTGGAGGGTCCATTGTTGCAGTCATGTAGGATGATTAAGTCTAGTGATGCAATTGGCTAAGAGAGTAGATTGCAGGTGTTTTCATTACAAGAAAAAATTATAACTACTGAGGAGAGAATAAATGAATTAGCTTGACTTCAGTAATCATTTCACTATACATAAATCATCATGTTGTACACTTTAAATACCTAAAATTTTTGCTCAAGAGGCTTTGGAATTGTCCTAATTTAGCATTAGTTCCATTTCTGCCCCTCACTCAGTATTGACCTTGGACAAGCTACTTAACCTTCTGAGTCTGGGTTTTCTCATTGCTAAAGAGGATGTGAAACAACTCACATCCTGCTTGTGAAGCATTGAATGAGGGGACATAGACCAGTGGCTCAGAATAATAAATGTTCACTGGCAGTAGCTTTAGTATTAGCATTGGTATTAACATTAGCATTAGTATCGGTTTTGGTTACTTTTAAAATGAAAAGTGAAAAATACAGCTAACTTGTATCAAATACTTTTTAATATAACAGAAACCACATGAGGTGTACTACATGCATTATGACATTGAGTCCACACAGTAATCCCTCAAAATACAGATATATATTCCCATTTTGTAGAGGAGGAAATGGAAGCTCAGAGGTAAAGGAACTGACCCCCCACATCTCTCTGTTCTGTATAGAATTTGTGCGAGTTTTCTTGCATTTCTTTTTCTTAGAGAAAGAGAGAGAGAGCCCAAGCAGGGAGGCACAGAGAGAGGGAGAGACAGAGAATCCCAAGTAGGCTCCATACTGTCAGCACAGAGCCCGACATGGGGCTTGAAATCATGAACCATGAGATCACGACCTGAGCTGAAATCAAGAGTTGGACACTTACCCTCACTGAACCACCCAGGTGCCCCTTGTCAGGCATTTCTGCCCAGAGCCACAATACACAACATGGGGTGCTTAGTTGGCTTGTACTCCTTACCCAGCCTCGGGATCAGAATTGGCCCTTCTGTTCCTGACCCTAAGAGGGATTAGCTTGCCTCACGTCCTTGCTTCGGACCAGGCTGGCCCCCTGGAATGGATCAGGGAGCAAAGAGAAATATACAGATGCCCAGGCCCCTAGGATTGTGAGATATGCGAAGAGAAATAGAGGAAAAAACTCCAGCTTTCTCAGGTTTCACTTAGGCAAATTTAATGACTAACCACAGATCACACGTGGGTAGTGTGTATATATATATATATATATGTATATATATGTATATATATATGTGTGTGTATATATATTTATGTATATGTATATATATACATTGCCCTGGCAGGAATAGTTAGTTGGAAGCTTCACCTGAGGGGTGGACATTCTGTCCATGATCCTCAGTCGGGACTCCAACCAGGTTGTTGACTGCAGGGCTTCCCCAGCCAGAAGGTTGGATGTTGTGAGCACCTGATTTGATGTATTAACCCTTCTTTGTTCTTCTCTATACTTCTCTTCTTCTCTATGTTTAATTCCATGTATTCCCTTTCCCTATAATTAATTAAGCTTTCCTCCACAAAACAGAAAGTGCCGCTGTCATGAATTACTGAGAACAGTCTCCAGAAGTAGAACTGTTAAATCCCATGACTACAATAACCCTGAATGGTCATTCAGTCCAGAGTTTTCCAGGGACCTTGGAGTTGGCCTTTTCTGGGAGGATCTAATTTTGTGGGCTGATGTAATTCCTGATGCACTTTGAGCTTGCTCTAGAGCAAGGGACAGACTTAAAGACTTACCACATAGAGAACTGAGCAGCGTTTCTTCTTTTGTGCTTTGCTTCTGGATCTGCTGCCTCTCCAAGTTAATAATGGCTTCTATTCTTGCTCAAATCCCCAGTTAGTTTCACTGTTTAGCTTAGAGGAGGGTGTGCCTTCATCTAGGGCATCTTTGCCCCTTGAGGTGTCTCTCTGCTCTGGAAATGGCCAACACCTTCGAGTGCCCTGGCTGGAGTGCCCCAAATGCAGGCACTGATTCTCGTTTTGATACCTGAACTCCATACTAATGAGGAGGGTGGTCTACTCTGCCGAGATGGACCATAGGTAAGGGGACAGAATCTCTTGTAGCTGACCTGTGACCCATTCCTGTGAATGGTGCTTTGAGATGGAGACTCTGGCCAGTCTTTAATTCACAAACAGTGGGTGAGGGGGTCAGCTGAGAATGATAATCTCACACAGCAGGGAGTGTGCTACAAAATTCTCCCCTATTAGAGAGACATCTGAGCCGAGCTGACCTGGGATTTCTGCCTGTTTCTCCGTGGCTTTTTGACCCCTGGAAAAACAAGAAGTCTTCTGAGAAGCAGTACAGAATTCTAAAGACATTGCAGAGCAAGAAAGTGATGTGCCAATTCTCCTTCTGAGCATGTACACCACAGAAATTCTATTGGCCACATGCAGGAGGGAACCTGTGCCAGGATGCTCATTGCTACATTGCTTTTAATAAAGAAAAAATAAAACAGTTTATCATGTGACTAAAGATAAGGCAGTTTCAAATATACAGTTACCACTTCCCATGTTTTCAATCAGAAAATTAAAAAAAGAGATTTGGGATCAAACTGCACATAGAAACATTGGGATGTGAAAGAAATCGCCAACTCCTTACTTAAAATGTTAAATATACATATTTGAAATCATATAGTACATAAAATTTTAACTAAAAAGTATTTTTCTTTTTCTGAAGTTACATATTTGAGAAAATGATTTGACTTCAACTCCTCCTCTGTGCCCCTGACATCAGGGTTCTCATTAGCAGAGAACCACTTTCTGAGTCCTATAGTGTCCCAGGGTATATCATACTGTGTTTATGAGTCAATGATGTTTCCTTTGGAAATGTTTGCCTGACTAGAAGGATACATCTGCTTTAACATTAGGATGGGTCATTTTTTCATGTGTCCTATAGTTAGGTGTTCGCTTTCCAATGACACAACCAGTTACTGTTTTGGTCTAACGTGATCTTTAAAGGGCTTATGTATAATGGCATTCAGCACTTGGAGTTATGAGGTCTTACATAAATAATGTATTTATTTATTAATAAATAAAATCATAAATAATTACGTGAGCTGTGTTCAATTTCTCTTTAGTATTCTTTTAAAAAATATATTCCACTAGGTGACTTACTTTGCTTCATATGTAAAGCTAATGTTGCATAGTTTTTTGTTTCTTTTTCTTTTTTTCTGGATAATGTGTCTTCCCCAATGGTGCTACGTTAAAACTAAAGGAACTCCAAGATTGTTCCATAATGTGAAAGGCTTTGTATGAGGTCTTCTTCTGAGTGGTAACTTTCGAGGAATTTTTGGCATTATGTTCTGGTATACATGTCATCATTTAGGAAAGGAAAAAAAGTAAAATGAAGTATATTCATATAATGGAATATCATACAGAAGTTAAAAGGAATCGTCTCTTTCTCTGTCTCTCTCCCTCTGTGGCTAGATTTCAAATACATGGATAACTGGAAAACCACATTGCAGAATGATACTAAAAGAGATTGGATAAATAGTTAAAAGACACGATCTTGATAAAAAGGAAGGGTAATTGGGAATTAAGACAGAAATTTTACTTGTATTTGTAGTATTTTATTTCATTTATTTAAAGAAAAGACTTGAAGCAAACATAACATTTGAACAGTTTCTACTTCTTGGTAATGGATACACATCTTATTCAAATTTTTTTTGGTTATATTTTAATGTCTCAATACATATGAATGAGTAAAAGAAATAAAAAGAAAAGCAATGTGGCCATTTTTTCCCATTTGTAGAGAGACAGGTTGTATTGGAAAGGGAATAGGTCAAATGAGGTTAAAATTTTCTCCAGCAGGGCCCCATTGTGTGGTCAAACACAACCTGGAACTGGTGCTTTTCATCCATATTGTAAATTAAGACTGTGTTTTCACCAACCTGGTTTTCATAGAGGGAATGAAGATTGACAGGTTGTTGGCAATGGGTTTTTCTTTGAACTTGGTTCCAAGAAAATGCCACCTGGCTGTGACTGCCTTTTCTGCCCTATACGGTATCTGGGTCAGCCCCAGGCAGCGTTTCTCACCACGCCAGCTCCCTGGTCCTTGAGGAGTTCAGATAAAGCTTCTGGAGCAGAACTGGCAAAGTGATGGCCCTTGGGTGTATCCCACTCAGAGATATGTTTTGTTTGGCCTACACAGTGACTTTTAAAGAGATTTTAAAGTGCTTAAAAATAGGGAGATTTCACAGCCACACTGCGCCCCCATTTTTAACACGGCAGCTGTCAACCACAGTTAACCTGAGTCTGCTCCTTCCTAAGTGGTGTGGGCTCTCCGTTGGCTGCGTTGTTCCCTCCCAGCTTTGCCGGCCTTAACTGGCCCCTGCAGGAATTTGAGCCTGCTGTCCCCTATGAAGAGTAACTTTGTGACAGGCAACAGCTAACACTTTGCATTAGACGGTGCCAATCTTTTACAGAAATGCTGGCAAAGCGTTATATGGGAAAGTTCATTTTAGCTCCCCACTGTGTCTAATTATAAGTAAATGGTTGGAACATTTAAACATGCCACAAAAGAATGACTAGAATCTCAGCAGCCTGCACGGCTCTGTTTTCCCCAGTCTGGGATTAACTAACTGACTTTTCCTCATCTTTAATTTCTGCCAATGAAACGCTGCCCTTCCCATAAAGGCTTCAAATTTGTTAACTTCTTGTCCTTTTAGGATCTCTATGCACATTGACTAATAATGCCCCTGGGAAATATCTGGGGTCTTCTCTTGCCTGGAAGTTCAAATGGAACCATTTTTAATGTAAATTGTGCTCAATCTTATACACTCAGAAAAAAATAAAAATGAATAAAGAGAGGCTGTGGTCATGATTCACAGAAAGTTTATTTCAATTCGTTCATTCAACAAATATTGAGTACTATATTCCAGGCATTGTGCTAGTTGCTAGGGGTAAAATGCTAATATAAAGCAGACAATCTATGTCTTCTTGAGGCTTACATTCTCACGAGGAATATTAAAACATATTAATATCATTATTTAATTACAATGGCATGGTATCACGGGAAGTTCAGAATCCTCAGGAAGGTTCTAACTCTGGGAATTCACCTTCTATGAGATGTTGGCCATGAAAGGAAGGGAATGGGGAGAGGGAAGATGAAGGGAGCAAGTGGGGAGAGCATTCCACTGTTGAGAAGAACAGGTGAATAGGTGAAGAGTGGACTGTGTGTCTGGGGAACTGAGGAAGCTGGCATGTCTGGGGCACAGAGGTATGAGATGAGACCTGAGAGGTACTCAGGGGTGGACCAGCAAATGTGAGGGTTCAGGCTTTTCATTTTACCTCTTTTTGCAGGTGATTTTATAGAAAGATGATTTCCTACTTTTCCTTGCCTTACCCATCAGCTCAGATGACCCTGGAATGTGTGCTTTTGAAATCACTTTGGACACTTGGCATGAAAGGCCTCTAAATGTTTCATCTTCCTGTTGAGTAGTTTATCCATCAGATTCCCACTTGAGTTTTCTCAGGAACAGTAAAGATGAATGCAACATGCAAATAATAATAATAATAATAATAATACAGTCTCGGTTTGGGGAAAATATTATTCCTATTCAGATATTTCCTACCCCATAAAGATACAAAGAGAAAAAAATCTCAAATAGATGGATTTACACAAGTTAGATGCTTCAGGTTCTCACCAGGTGCTAGAATTAGTTGGCACCCTTGCTTTTTGCTCACTGTTGAGATCTAAGTTATCACTAAATGAGAGTAGTTCAGTATTTAAATTATGAGGGGGATAAGTGTGATTTGGAGACCTAATATATATCTTAATGAGTTCTACAATAATTTCATTTGAGATGCTTCAATTGTAATTTTAGACTAATTTCTCAGGGCAGAGGCTAACTTAGCACCTCCCATTTTATTTAATTTTTTGTAATACAAAATAAATCAATCTTGAAATGGTTCAGTAGTTTCAATTAACTTTAATGGTCTGCTGCTCTCCACGTCATCGGATCAGAGCCTATGAATTCAGGCATGTAGTTGAGTTTTTTAGTCAAGTCCTTAAGAATCATATGTAGGCTATATTAGAGACAAGCTGAAAAGAGCTCCTACTCAATTGGTTTGTCCTGAGAGTGTGTCTCTGAAGTTGACATGGTTAATAAACCTTCACTGGAAGCAACTATGTGGCTTTTATAGGCAAGGCAAGTTAATGTTTTTTAGGTGGTTCTTCAGGAAACTGCAAGAGTGACCATTACCAGAAAATCAAGTGGTGGTTTATACACAGCTATTCTTGACATCAAACTAAAAAATTTAGGGATGTGTTTCAAACAGCAGCACACACCTGTTATAAATCCATCCATTGCAATTTACGTTACTCAGTAATCTGGGTTATCTCTTGGGATAGAACATCGTGTCTAAAGTAGTCATTCTTTTCACGTGTTCTAGAGGTTACTTTTCACACATGTAAGATGTCTCTTAGAGTCAGTATCTTAGGAGTAGTGACTCTTAAATTGTAAGCTGTAAACAAGGTCAGGTCCCTGGTTGAACCATAATTTTGGTCAAGTCAACAACGGTGCTTATCTCCGTGCATCACTACCAGAGGAGTCTCTGTGGTAGAATCTGGTTCTGGAAAATTACTGTGGAATGATGTCATGGCAATTTAAAGACTGTGGTGATGTCAGAGGTATGAAGGAGTTGGGGAAGCTCAAAAATGGAACACTTGAGGACCCTGTGGGCCAGAGGAGTGCCAAGGTCAGATGTGAGTTTATCATAGAACAAGTTTTCTCATCCTCAGGTCAACTGACAATTTGGACTGGTTAAACCTTTATTGATGGTGGAGGTGTCTTGTGTTTTGTAGAGTGTTCAGCAGCATCCTTGGCCTCCTACCCCCTAGATGCTAATAGCATTACCCACTTCTGAGTTATGACACTGAAAATGTCTCCGTACATTGCCCAATCTCTCCTGGGCGGGGGGAGACTGCACCTGCTTGAGAACCACTACTACAGAGGATTCAAGAGAGCAAAAATAAAGGTTGGAAATAAATAAAGATTGGAAGCCCCAAGCTGACACAAATTATTGGTAACCACAAACCTATATCTCTCACATCTCCAGCTAGACAACTTTTCTTACTTCTGGCTCTTGAATTTAACTGCTAAAATCTCTACTTGAATGTTCCAAAGACACTTCAGTGTCACTATGTTCCAAATGACCTCATGACCTCCCATCCCTAGAATCTTTTCCTTCTTCATGACTCCCAGTGTCAGTGAATGCACCATATTAGAAAATTAGGATTCATTCCTTACTTCTTCTCCCTCATCTCCAGCATACGATCAACAGTTCTTTCTGATGTTTACCACCAAGTATCTCTTGAGGCATTTACTTTTTAATATCCCTGCCACTTTGGTTCAAATCAGCAATAGCTCTCTTAGGCCTGCTCCCAATGTGCAGGCTGCAAAGGCTCAGTACTTATTTTCCATGTTCCCTTGCAAGTAAAGGTAGTTATGTGACTAATTTCTGACTAGTGAGACCTTACTGGGGTGAGGGGGAGACTTCAGAAAGTTCAGGAAGACATTGTTCTCTTAATAAAAATCACGAAGGTTCTGATATTGTCCTTTGACTTCTTCCAACCACTTTGAATACAGACTTCCTGTCCCGAGTTGAAACAATCACTCTGTGACCATGAGGGAAAGGCCACTGGAATCAACAGAGTTGAGCTCATTTTTGAACCATTAAACCAATGTACCATAGCTACCTGGCTCCCATTATGGACATATATAAAAAACACAATTCCCATCTTGTGTACATTGCTGTGAGTTTTCTCTTCCTTATAGACACTTTCCTCACTGATCTACTACCTTTGTGATTTTGAACAAAGTGTTTAAGAGAATTCGTTATTTCTTGATTTGTCCATGTATAAATGATGATAACATCCTAATCATTGGGCTGATAGGATAGCGTGAGGTCTGAAAAGGGCAACACTTGATGGTAAACATATAATGGTAGTGATTTTTAAATTACAACATTGGAACTCTTTGGCCTCTTTAGGTCCCAGCTCGCCCTGTGCACATGTATTTCACAAAGATAACCACATCACAAAAAAGTAGTGCCTTGGGTTCCCATGAAGACCGGGACAAGGTGCCTGCTTGCTATCAGGGACAATTTCCACTGCTGGCTATCAGGAGAGCAGTTAGAGGCTGAAACCACTTCTGAATCAAGGGGGCACCTGCCTGAAATCGCCTTTGAGCTTCCAGGATCCTGGTGATATGGTTTGCTCGCTCCTTGCATCACCTACCTTAGCCAGCCTTCTTTGCCTTGCTTCTGGGCATCTATAAATTACATTGCCTCTTGACAGATATGGCATGTTTTGTGTGGAGCTGCTGAGTTTCAAAACTGGGCACCTCCAGGCTGCCCATGCGGGAATAGGTCTTCTAATCAGCTGCACTGACTCCACGTGAAGACTTTGCAAAAGGGAAAATACAACCTCAGGCTGAAGATGAGATGACAGGACGCCCAGAGTTTTCCTAGTTTAATTTGTGAGGCTTCCCCACCAGCATGTCCAGAGGAAAAAAAAAAAAAAAAGAGAGTAGTCGGGAAACTAGAAAAGAAAATGAGTGAAATTGGCTTGTAGGAGAGTGTCAGTTTGTCAACTGTTCTAGGAAATGGTTGGCATCACCTCTGCTTTGTCTCCAGCCCTCTGAAATTATTTTTAGCTCTTGGTAAGAAGGGTTCATTCTTCCTTCCTTTCATATCAAATGCTGTGCTGGAATGCAATCAAGCGTATGGTCAGAGCTGAGAGTCACATTAGAGGTGCTTCTGAATAAGACCAAGTCTGAGATGCAGCCTTTTCCAAGGCATCTTACTGCAGAGCCCTCAGAGACTTGGAGGATGACAAAACAAAACAAAACAAAAAACAAACAAACAAACAAACAAACAAAAACCTGTTGCAGCTTTCGGTCCTATTAGAAAGCAACATGAAAGGGGAGGAAAAATTTCTGCATAATATTTGATATTTTCCTAAGGAGTCTGGGAGCAGGTGGGATGGGAGAAGGGGCAAAGAGAGGGAGAGAGAATGTTGTTTTCATATATGACACAACAAATTCATGGCACTAGTCAGACACATGTCAACAGCATTCTTTTTGGAGGAGATGACTATTCAGGTTTTTTTTTTAATTTTTAAATGTTTTTATTTATTTTTGAGAGAGAGACAGAGTGTGAGCAGGGGAGCGGCACAGAGAGAGAGGGAAACACAGAATCCAAAGCAGACTCCAGGCTCTGAGCTGTCAGCACAGAGCCCGACATGGGGCTTGAACTCACGAGCCGAAGTTGGACACTTAACCGACTAAGCCACCCAGATGCCCGACTTTTCAGTTTTGAGTGTGAACCAGGCTTATTTGTTTTACGTAGAACATTTATTCTATTTAATACTCAAAATAGCCCCATGAGGTGGGTGAAAATATTTCCATTGGACAGATGTGTTTGGAAAAGTTAGGTCACTTGTTTGGGTCATGCAGGTAGCACATACCTTCCCAGTGTGATGTAACTACTTATCGGTGAGGGCAGATGCAGTCTGCTAAATCCATCCTTAGTGCTCTGAACTTTAAAGACATGATCACAACACGTCTAAGGGTTGGATATTGTTATCTCCAATTTTGCAGCAAGGAAACAAATTCTGAGAGGTTAAGAAATTGGTTATGTAGCTTGGGGCAAGGTGCTTGATGTTATCCGAGCCTCCATTTCTGCAACAGGAAAAGGAAGAAAACAGCCTCTCCTTTATCATGTTAACTTGTTATGATGAACAAAATGAAGGAGGATGGTGAAAGAAGCAAAAGGTTGGGTTTCTATCCTTAGAGCCCAGACAAACCAAAACAGCTTGGGAGATGATCAATACCATGATGACTATGCACTTCACGCATAGCTATTACTTACGATTCCAGCAGAATTCCTTTTTCAGAGGTGGCAAAATAGAAAGGCAGAGTGGTTACGACAAGCCTTGGTCCAGAAAGCCTAGATCATGGATGTTCAGACTTGTGGAATTTTCCACCATTGTGCAGGGCAGCCCGAGTGACCCCTCTTCTCTGAAAAGGCACTTAGGAAGCCAAAGCAAAAATAACAGCTTCCTGTAGCAGAGCAGTTGAGATCATGGGCTCAAGAAATCAGGCCAGTGTAGTCCTGGCTTTCCCACTTAAAAACTGTTGGGTAAGAATTTCATCTGTAAGATAAACATGATAAATTAATTGTGGCTGTTCAGTGAGAAAGTGTATGTAGCATGCTCTGCAACCTGCCTGGCTCAGAACACATAATCAACAAATAGCCATCGTTGCCAACCCATATCACAGAGACCCAGCCTTTCCCATGACATGCACTCAAGTTTTCCAGCAGGATGGATGGTGCCTACTCCATCTATTACCTATTGCATGAATTCTAGCGTTTGACCTTAAGTGGGTGAGCCTCTTAAAAGCTTTTCCAGGGATTACATTTCTTTAAAAAAAAAAGATTTTTTAATGTTTCTTTATTTTTGAGAGAGAGAGAGAGTGAGAGCGCGCGCGCGCGCGCGCGCATGAGTGGGGGAGGGGCAGAGAGCGAGGGAGACACAGAATCTGAGGCAGACTCCAGGCTCTGAGCTGTCAGCACAGAGCCCGACATGGGGCTCGAACCCAGGAACCGTGAGATGATGAGCTGAGGTCGGACACTTAACCAACTGAGCCACCCAGGCGCTCCTCCATGGATTACACTTCTAAATTTGGACTCATTAAGGCCAGTATTCAAATTGTTTTGTAATATTTCCAACGTGGGGAGACAAATTGCCATTCCAAAAAGGACCCAAAGACAGGGCAGATGCTCTCCCACAGAATGACATCCAGTGATATTGTGGTAAAATATGGCTTGCTGACCCTCCCAGGCCAGGGACTCCCTGCTTGTTTTCTCCTTTGACTCACATCATTTGTGGGTGCACCCTTGAGATGCTGAAGAGAATTAACTCATTTTAGGAAGAATGTGTATATTGTCTGATATGGGAGCACGTGAGCCAAGAACATGAAGAAAAGAAGTTAGGTGCATTTACATGTCTACTCCACACAATCCTATAGGGACAGATACACTCTCCTTCTCTTTATTTGATTAATAACATATTTACAAAATTAAAATAATGTTTAAAACATTTGATCATCATTCCATAAGTGGAGAATAAAAGTTTCTGCTTTGGCTTGCCACTCACCTATCCTAATAGTTGTTTTGTGTAACCTTCTAAAATTTTTCTAAGCATATCAAGTTTGTATTGTTTATTTCAAATTCAAATGATACTGATAAAAAATATTTACATATAATCTTCGTATGCTCTTTACCACTCAGGTATATATACATATATAAAATGTATGTTTGAGCAAGAGTAACAGTAGCCTAGAGACTCAGAAATGGAATAGGTTGGCCAAAGGGAAGGTGTATTTTAAATTTGAATGCAAATGCCAAATTACTCTTGGGAAAAACTGTATATTCACACTCCCAGTTAACAAGAGTGACTGTTTTCTTCAACCCTTGCCATAAAAGCATTATTATACTACTTAATTTTGGAATCTTTACAAAAATGGGAGAATTGAGTATATATAGGAGGCTAATACTAATTGGAGGTCAATTCTAAAATAAGAATTAACTTCATTTTGTCTAAAGTAGGAGAACTGACTCTGGCGTGAATTCTTGCTCTTGGCCTTAATTTATTCTTTTGCCGAAATAGTGCTGTCGGGTTGATTTCTTACCTACTTCATGGGAAACTTAATTCATTAGTACAGTTCTTCTGGGAGGCAGACAGTTCCGAAATAGGCATAGAATCTTCTAAAAAACAAAACAAAGGTTTAATCTAGCTCTCAAAGTGTGTTCTCAAAATGGTATTTTACTGAGGTCTGATGGAAAAGTGTGACCATACAGTTAAGGATTGATTTAGAGATTGTTTCACAACCTAAAACAATGCTTGGGGGAACAGAACCCAGTAAAAAGGAAGGCTACAAAGTGTCCCACAGCACGCAAGTGTGAGCAGTCCACCTTGGAATGCAGCCATCTGCCAGCCTTAACCTATACAGCTTATGTGATAACAGGGACCCGGGTTCTGTTGATCCACTTGTTTCCAGGGAGAACATAGGGGAAATTGAGTTGAAAAAGCTCAGAAATAAACGTCCCATCTGAGTTCCCCATTAACAAATTTTTTACATTGTTCTACAAGGCTTCCCCTGTCTGGGCTAAGTCTACCTTTCCCATATTACTACATGCCACTCTCCATCTTTAGGCAAGTATTGTGTATATATCATCTCCTTTAATCCTTAAAGAATTTACAATGTTTATTCCCACTCCATACATAACGACACTGAGGCTTAGGTCATATGCTGCTGGAGGTTGACTCCAAACGCTTTGTTCTCATCTGTATTACATCATAGGTGTAATCATCCTCCCCAATTCTCCCACCTTGACGTTTACACATTTATTCATTTAAGGCAATGATTAAATGAAAATATGGTGAGAGACTAACATTGAACTGAAAAATAGAGATGTAAGTGTTCATAAGAATACAGGTTTCTGGAACGTATTTATTCAACTAAGATTTATTGAGTCCTTACCCTGTGGCAGGTGATGCTCCAGCTGCGGTTAAAGGAGTCAGTAAGACAGGGAAAATCCTTGCTCACATTCTTAGTGGAGATAAACATGATAGAGAAGTAAGCCAGCAAATTAATTAATTAATTAATTAAATCTATACCATGTACAAAACAAAAATGCTTAATGGATTAGAGAGTCACTGGGGATGGGTGAGTTGGGGTCATGTACCCCAATGTATATGGGAGTCCATGTACATTGGGAATGCATTGGCCAGTGAGGCCCTCTGTGAGGAGGTTACACTGAAACTGAAGATAAATGGAGCTAGCTATGAGCAGTCTGGTAGATTGGATGATGGGTCTTGGTGATTTACTGCTCTGTAATAAGATTACATATCCATCCCATTTGCCACGTGACTTTTCAGAACACTTCCACTGTGAGTAGAATGTAGTTTCTTGCCCCTCTGATGCTGAGCATAGTCATATGACTTATTTTGGTCAATGGAATGGTCTCCAAGACTATAAACATGCTTGCATGGTTCAGCTTAGTCTCTTATATTCCTGCCACTTTTGATGAAAAGAACATGCTCTGGGTAGCACTGATTAGAGAAGGATAGGACCTGTTTCAGATTCTGTGTCTCCCTCTCTATCTGACCTTCCCCCATTCATGCTCTGTCTCTCTCTGTCTCAAAAATAAATAAACGTTAAAAAAATAAAAAAAAAAAAAAGAGAAGGATAGGACACATGTGGGATGGGTCTGAACCCAATGCACAGCTTGAGGCCAAGCTCAGCCATCCTGTAGCCTGAAGCAGAGCTGGTTCCTGCAAAGGCATAGCTGACTTGCATACTAGGCACACAGATCCCTCCCCACCCCCTGCCATTTTTATTGTGGTGAGCCACTGATTTGGGGGGTGGTTTGTTTAAGCAGCTCCAAGAGAAGAAACTTGGAGTGGTCCAGGAACAGAAAGAGGCCATTGTGGCTGGAACAGAGTGAGCAAGAGGCAGTATTCACAGTGAGGAAGAAAGGGGCCAGATCTGGTAGGGTCTTATAGGTCATGTCAGGAATTTTATATTTTATTCCAAGGATGAGGATTTTAAGCAGGAACATCATATTATATGCTCTACATTTTAAAAAGATCAATCCAAGTGCTATATTGAGAATAGGATATTGTCAAGAATAAGAAAGAATGGAGACCAGATAAGAAGTCACTACACTAATCTGGCAAAAGATAATTATGGCATATAGAGTTATTGGGGATGTGCATTGTTGAGATCATCCAGAAGGGGGGAATATTGGAAACTGACATCTAACTCAGACTTGGCCTACTCCAGAGGGAGTACATTTTGCTTACTTGTGTGAAAGCATCATTTCACCTAGGGGTAGCTTTGGCAGTGATAGTGGCTTGCATCGGGGGGTAGTAGATCTGTGTCATTTCTTTCCCCTTTTTTGGTTACTTGATGAGCCTTCTGGATCAGAAGGGATGTCTTCACCAGGGGAGGAAATGTATCAGATAAAGCATATAATATGTATAGAAATAGTATGTTTGCAAAGGTATCCATTTGCCTTTATTAAAATTCTTGGAAACATTCTTCATGTTATTGAAAGAGAACATACCAAATTAGTGGGTTTGGGAGAATACGGTATGCTTGCTTCGATACATAAAAACAGAAGCCAAGTGTGGCCAATGAAACTGTAGAGTTTATAAGTTCTGGTATCCCAAATGTGAGGTGAACAGGAACATAGGTCACCCATTTGGGGAAGGTCTGGGTGGGTTCTCAGCTGCATGGACACCCTTCCCCAGTAGCCCATGTTAAATGGACTCATTAGATAATAATATGATTAGATAAGCCATATGCAAATGAAGTCAGAAGTCATCTAGAGGGACAGAGGTATGAAGAGAGCTGCCAATCTTTGAGGGAGGATCTCAGTTGGATCTAGAAATGGTGATTAGAAGACAAGGAAGGAGATTATGAGGAAGGATTCAGTTACTAACTAAAAGGGACATGCTGAGTCTGTGTGTTCAAGTGTGTCTCCCTTGGGCAACTGTGCCAACTGGACAAATGAACCAGGTGTTTGTGATTCCATGTTGCCTCTCCTGTCCCGCCAGTTTTCATCTATGCTTTGGAATAAATTTCAAGGGAGACAATATCACCCATCTTACCTTGAAAGATAAAACTCTTCTAGAAAATATGTGCTCTGTTTGGAATGAAGTGAATTTATTAGCTTGTGTTTATCAAGTATCTACTGTGGGCCAATTACTGTGCTAAGTCTTCAATCTTCATGTCAACCTCCAGAATGTATGTTTTATTTTTTTTAACGTTTATTTATTTTTGAGCAAGAGAGACAGAACATGAGCAAGGGCTGGTCAGAGAGAGAGGGAGACACAGAATCCAAAGAAGGCTCCACCCTCTGAGCTGTCAGCACAGAGCCTGATGTGGGGCTCAAACTCATGAACCATGAGGTCATGACCTGAGCCAAAGTTGGATGCTTAACTGACTGAGACACCCAAGTGCCCCCAGAATTTATGTTTTATTGCTTCCACTTCATAGACCGAAAAACTGAGGTTTGGTGAGGTTAGGTTGATCCAGCCCAAGGTCACAGCAAGGCTCTGTTCTCTGGACTGTTATTGCCACAGTAACAGGTTACTGCTCTGAGATTCTTGGCTGCTCACTGTGCAATGTGGCGGTGACATTGTACTACAGTTCAGCAGTTCAAAGCATTGAGGTCAGTCTTCCTGGATTTGAATTCTGACTCCACCACTTGGGCAAATTGGGCAAGCCCCTCTAAGCCTCATTTGCTTCATTTCAGAAATGGGTATCAAACCTTACTACAGAGCCTGGCCCAATGTAATGGCAGGTGATTTTTCTTTTTCTTATTTTTCATCGTGTGCTGGGAGATTCTCAGTGCTTCCACTGGAAACATCAAATAGCTTTCCAGAGACTTTGAATTCAAGGCAGAGACTAAACCTACAGTGTGTCCCCCAAACTAGCACACTGGCTCCACAAGCACAAAAGTATGATATGAGCAAATGAATTTTGAAAATAACCCTTACAGGATTGCAAAGCAAATGAGCATGTTAAAAATGGTGAAGCCTCGTAATAAAGAAATTTTGTTAGGTTTATTGTTTCCTACATTGGTTCAGCCTCAGAAACACTTAATGCTGTGACTTAGTACACAGGACCAGAAAACTCCTGGGTTTGAATGCTAGTCCATTATGTTTTGTCACCTTCGTCAAGTACCTTAACTTCTCTATGCCTTTGTTTTCTCATCTGTAAAACATAACAATAACAGCACTTTCTTTGTACAGTACTGTGGGGATGAAGTTAATGGAAAGTGACTGGCAACCAGTAGACTCTAAATTAATATGAGCTCATTATTATCATTACTATTTGCTTACAAGTATGCACATTGATACCGTGTATACTTTTATGTAGTCCAAATATTTGTTTCTGTGTTTTATCACTGTTAACAGTGTGTGCCTTTTTACTATATGTGGCTATATAGTGTGGAATTAGGTGGATGGAGGTAGGGATACATAAGAGTAGGAAAGAGAGCCTCACAATTGCTTGGAGGATTAAATAGGGTCATGGACTTGGGGAAATAGAAAGTTCCACACTAGTGAAATAGTTTTTATCCCTCTTACTGGAGCTTTCAAACACCAGGTGATGGGGGAATTGGGTTGTGTCACACGCCTCTGGCCAGAGTCCTGCTGTTATTAACCTCCCAACTTTGAGGACCTCTCAGTCTCCAATCCCTTGTGAGTTCCCTTCCAGCCAATCTGCTGCTTCTAAGAGCTCCTGCCAGAGGCAAAGAAATTAAAGCTTATTTGAACAAAGTGTGTAGTGCATGAGTCATATCTACCCTTCTTTTAGCGAAAGATCAAAATAGGTTTGGGGATCCTGGTAGTGACCCTATCTCTCAGCACTTATTTGAAGTCTGTATTAATGATATCTATCCAGATATGGCTGAAATGGAATTTCTGGGGATCAAGAGCTAGAAAATCATTAATTTGCTTTTTTGCATCACCACTGGAGAGTACAATCATGGCTACTGATTACCTTGTGATAACTGTTATTAATAAATGAATGTGCTTATTAATTCATTATATATGTAACAAGTGGTTATCAGGTACTATGCTAAGCTCTGGAAGAGCAAAAAGATGAATGAGGCTTGGTCTATGCCCTTGAGAATCTCCAAATTCAGTTGGGAAGAAAATTGCATATGAACAAATAACTTGACATCAAGGTGACTTTCCAAATGTTTAATAGATATGTAGCAGGGTAAAAGCTATTAACCTGGCAGTGGTTACAATACCATTACCGCTTCGATACCACTTCCTGGTCCCTCTACCTTAATTCCCTCCTTCTATCCCCTAAAGAGTCTGCCTCTGCCAGATAATTTCTCAGGGTGTATGTGAGAGACAGAGACTGTGAGGGAAAGAAGGCTGCAGAATTGGAAAATGTATGGAGGAGAACAAAAGAAAGACTTGGTGGAGAGATTTAAGAGTTATTCATATAATAAAGATGGGAGAGAAGAAAGAAGGAAATAAAGTGTTGAGATAAAGTAGGAGAGGCTTCATGATAAACAGGGAGTCTGGTGTTTGAGGGATACTTAGAATTAGGATATGAGAAGACCTCAACAAAGTAGGGATAGCAGGATCATACCTCAAGATCATAAAAACTATATATGAAAGACCCAAAGCTAATATCACCCTCAATGGGGAAAAACTAGAAACTTTCCCCCTAAGATCAGGAACATGACAAGGATGTCCACTCTCACCGCTGTTAATCAACATAGTGTTGGAAGTCCTAGCCATAGAAATCAGACAACACAAAGGAATAAAAGACATCAAAATCAGCAAGGAGGAAGTCAAACTTTCACTCTTCACAGGTGACATGTGGAAAACCAAAAAGACTCCACCAAAAAACTGCTAGAACTGATACGTCAATTCAGCAAAGTCACAGGATATAAAACAAATACTCAGAAATCAGTTGCATTTTGATACACCAACAATGAAGCAGCAGAAAGAGAAATCAAGGAGTCAATCCCACTTATGATTTGCCAAAAACCATAAAATACCTAGAAATAGAACTAACCAAAGAGGTGAAAAATCTATACACTGAAAACTATATAAAGCTTATGAAAAAAAATTGAACACAAAAAAATGGAAAAAGATTCCATGCTCAAAGATTGAAAGAACAAATATTGTTAAAATGTTGATACTACCCAAAGCAATCTATACATTCAGTGGAATCCCTATCAAAATAACGCCAGCATTCTTTACAGATCTAGAACAAACAGTCTTAAAATTTGTATAAAACAACAAAAGATCTTGAATAGCCAAAACAATGTTGAAAAAGAAAACCAAAGCTGGGGTCATCACAATTACAGACTTCAAGCTGTATTACAAAGCTATAATCATCAAGACAGTATGGTACTGGTACAAAAACAGACACAAAGATCAATGGAACAGAATAGAGAACCCAGAAATGGACCCACAAATGTATGGCCAACTAATCTATGACAAAGCAGGAAAGAATATCCAATGGAATAAAGACAGTCTCTTCAGCAAATGGTGTGGGGAAAACTGGACAGTGACCTGAAGAATGAACCTGGACCACTTTATTATACCATACACAAAAATAAACTCAAAATGGATGAAAGACCTAAATATAAGACAGGAATCCATCAAAATCCCATAGGAGAAAATAGGCAACAATCTTTTTGACCTTGGCCACAGCAACTTCTTACTCAACATGTCTCTGGAGGCAAGGGAAATGAGCAAAAATGAACTATGGGGACTTCATCAAGATAAAAACCTTCTGCACACCAAAGGAAACAATCAGTAAAACTAAAAGGCAACTGACAGAATGGGAGAAGATATTTGCAAATGACATATCAGATAAAGGGTTAATATCCAAAATCTATAAAGAACTTCTCAAAATCAACACCCCAAAAAACAATCCAGTGAAGAAACGGGCAAAAGACATGAATAGACACTTCTCCAAAGAATACATCCAGATGGTTAACAGACACATGAAAAGATGCTCAGTATCACTCATCATCAGGGAAATACAAATCAAAACGACAATGAGATACCACCTCATACCTGTCAAAATGGCTAAAATGAACAATTCAGGCAACAACAGATGTTGTCTAGGATACAAAGAAAGAGGAACCCTTACGCACTTCTGGTGGGAATGCAAACTGGTGCAGCCACTCTGGAAAAGAGTATGGAGGTCCTTCAAAAAATTAAAACTAGAACTACCCTACAACCCAGAAATTGCACTACTAGGTATTTATCCAAAGGATACAGGAGTGCTCTTTTGAAGGGACACATGCACCCCAATGTTTATATCAATGCTATCAACAATATCCATAGTGTGGAAAGAGCCCAAATGTCCATTGGTGGGTGAATGGATAAACAAGATGTGGTATGTATGTATGTATGTATACACACACACACACACACACACACACACACACACACAATGGAATACTACTCGGCCATCAAAAAGAATGAAATCTTGCCATTTGCAACAATGTGGATGGAACTAGAGGGTATTATGCTAAGCAAAATGAGTCAGTCAGAGAAAGATATCATATGATTTCAGTTATATGTGGAATTTAAGATACAAAACAGATGAACATAAGGGAAGGGAAGCAAAAATAATATAATAACAGAGAGGGAGATAAACCCTAAAAGCCTCTTAAATACAGAGAACAAACTGAGGGTTGCTGGAGGGGTGTTTGGTGGGGGGATGGGCTAGATGGACGATGGGCATTAAGGAGGATACTTATTGGGATAAGCACTGAGTGTTATATGTAAGTGATGAATCACTAAATTCTACTCCCTAAATCATTATTATACTCTATGTTAACTTACTTGGATTTAAATTTAAAAATACAAATAAAAAAATTACAATGAGATTATTTATTTATTTATTTGCGTGTGGTGGCTGTGCTTGTTCATATGTGGCATCTCTCTAAGACTGAACCATATGAGTCATGGCCTGTAGAGGGTTTTAGAAATGGAGTCTCAGAGGATTTCAGAGGAGCTAAAGAGTTGCCAAGAGTAGATGGGCAAGGAAACATCATGGAAGTGATGGCTTTCGAACTTGCCCCAAAAGAATGGATGAGTTCTGCTATATTGTAATAGAGTCTGTAAGGAGACTATCTCCTGGGCAGGGGATGCTTTCTAAAGTTGCAGAGTGGAGCACCGTCTTTGGGAGGCTAAAGATATCCCGTCCACTAATCTTTCATTTCTCTAAAAACAAAGTGCATTCTCTTTAGGGGAAAATAAATTAATAAATATATTCTGTATTTTTGCTCTGTGTGACAAATAAAAGTTGCTTTTTTATTAAATAAGTAGTCTAGGTTCTATAGGCAGTAATGAAATAAGACCAGAAAAGCTGGTTGAGGTCAGAAATCAGTGAACTAGTTCTAATACAGCACTGATTTTTGTCACGATATTTCCTTCTTCAATTGAGTTGATAGTGTGGTGACCTGGATTCTTTGTTTGGCTTTTTGTGGCTGTAAGAAAGAGCCTAAGGGGCATTATCTTTTTCCCATCATGAATGGGCTTACTGGCAGGGTTATTCCAGGAAACCACTGCAGTTTTAAGGAGGCCATATCCTCTTCCTTCTTGCCTTTGTAAAATCATGAGACAGGCACATGACGTATGCTCTGCTACCTGAAGCACTGTACCTGGAGTGAGGGGCTGAAGGACAAGAGAGAATGCTGGAGATGACGTAGGACAGCAGCAGAAGAATTAGCCTCACCTCATAGCTACAAGGCAGTTATCCTCCTTGGACATCCAGACTTAACTTCATCCCTTCTCCTTTTGGGTCTAGTGTCCCAACACTCTTTCCTCTCTGCTTCTCTGATAATTTTCCAATAAATCTCTTGTATCTTAAATTATTCAAAATATATTTGTTACCGGGAACGAAGAACTTCACCTGACCCTTGGGCCCAATGCTCTCCATCATTCTGTGAGCCGACTGATATTAGCTCAAAGAGACACCCTGAAGAAAGCCCTTGCTTAGCTCAGAGGGTTGACAAGATGTCCAAGGGTTCTACACTCTGCAGTTTTCCACCTTGCTACATAACCTCCCTGGAAGCAAGGGCAGGATAATTGTCATGCTTTTCCAGATATCAGAATGGGAAGTCCTGGGAGGTTAAGTGACAAACCCACGGCACCAGAGCCAGTCAGTTCTTAATCCGAGATTAAAATTACATGTCTGGCTTACAGGTGTGTTTGCAGAAAGTTCAGCCTATGGAATTTTACACTTGAGCAGAAAGCCTTTGGTTATGTGTGTTGGAAGGAATTAACCTCCTTCAGTCTGAAGGAAATGGTGGGAGAGCAACTGAAATCCTTCTGTGATGTCCTTTTGTTGCAGGGTCAGGAGTTGACACAAGCTCAGGTTTGTTTTTCTTAGAACCCAGAAGGTACTTGGTGACTCCTTACATCTGTCACTGATTCTTCTCTTTCTGGGAAGAGTGACCACAACATCCCTCAGGACCTGCAAGACAGCTCAGGACACAGAAAAGAAAAGAAAAGAAAAGAAAAGAAAAAAAGAAAAGAAAAAAGAAAGGAAGGAAGAAAAGAAAGAAAGAAGGAAAGAAGGAAAGAAAGAAAGAAAGAAAGAAAGAAAGAAAGAAAGAAAGAAAAAGAAAATAAAAGAAAATTCTTACTTTTGGCTGATTCAGTGTAGGTGCCTGACACCTGGCTCCACTCTCTCCCTGCTCCTATCAAGGTGATGTCAAGTGTCTTTGGAGCACCCTGACAATTTCCTCCTCTTTATTAACTAATACTTACCATTTTTTCTTTCCTGATATCAAAGGAAATCATATTTCTATTTTAAAAATTGTGAAGTTCAGAAAAACATGCAGCAGAAACTTTTTCATAATATTACTGTTCAGAAATAACCATTTGTGATATCCTAGTCTTTTTTTCTACATACAGTATATACAAACACAGATCCATATGACACACATGTATAAGTATATATAATATATACATATATATATATATATATATATATAATATACTTTAAAAATAATGTCCATAGAGAGATGCCTGGGTGATTCAGTCAGTTAAGCATCTGGCTCTTGATTTTGGCTCAGGTCATGATCTCATGGCCTGTGAGTTCAAGCCCCACATTGAGCTCTATGTGGACAGCGTGGAGCCTGTTTGACATTCTCTGTCTTTATCTCTCTCTGCCCCTCCCCCACCTCAAAAATAAAAAACATTTTAAAAAATAATGTCCATAGAATTCTGTTTATATTCTCTGGTTTTCTTTTATTCACCAGTGTATCAGGAGCATCCCTTTGTGATTTTCAATGACTGTACAGTATTTTATTTTTTTAAGTTTATTTATTTGTTTTGAGAGAGCATGAGCAGGGGAGGGACAGACAGAGAGGGAGAGAAAGGATCCCAAGCAGACTCCACCCTATCAGCACAGAGCTGGACCTGGGGCTGGATCTCACAAACCATGAGATCATGACCTGAGCCAAAATCAGGAATTGATGCTTAACCAACTGAGCCACCCAGGCACCCCAATGATCATGTAGTATTTTAATCATATAGACTTGCCATCATTTGTCTAACATATACCATATTGTTAAGCATTCATGGTTGCCCTTCTTGCTATAGAACTAATCTTGATCCTCCTTAATTATATTTCATTTAGATAAATTTTTTACAAGTAGAATTGTTAGTTCCTAAAGAAGATGCTCCAGGAACAGTTTTAGCTTCCTAATAGGCTCCTTGATCTTCTTTTAAAAATGGCTTTGCAATTTAGCAAGTGTCTCAGTTCATTCGGGCTGCTATCACAAGAGGCCACTGACTAGGTGGCTTATAAACCTAAGACATTTATTTCTCACAGTCCCAGAGGCTGGAAATCTGAGATAAGTTTGACATCTTGGGCAGGTGAGGGCTCTCTTCTGGGTCGCAGACTTGTCGTTGGACCCTCACATGCTAAGAGGAAAGAGCTGACTCTCTGAGGCCTCTTTAATAAGAGTACCAATCCCATTCATGAGGGTTCTCCCTGATGACCTTATCGTCTCCCATTGTCCCTACCTCTTAATGCCATCACCTTGGGAATTAGGTTTTCAACATATGAATTTGAGGGGATATAGACTTTGACACCAAAGCAATCAGTTATCCCGAGGCAGTGTTGGGTGGCATGAGAAAGTTCTTAGCCACAGAGAATGCATTATTAGATAATGAAGAGTTCATTCAACTTCAGGGCCTCAGAGAGTTCGTAGTGGTGCCCATGGTGGGAGGCTTTCAGGCCCTAATTCAGCCCAACACTGGACTGGAAATGTTAGTGAAGAACTAATGCAGATAAATGGAACACAGGGTCCTGGGCTGACCAAAGCCCATGCTTTGGGAAGCAGGGGATTCCACAGACACTTTGTGAGAAGGTTATGACAATTCTCAGTTCTTTGACAGCAGTAATAACCCTCGTGATCTATGCCCAGCTGCCCACAGCATTCATCCAGATGTGTGCTCCAGCATTTGGCTCACTTGTTAAGCTTCTTCCCATTAACTGCACAATCTCTGCATATAAATAAATCCCAGAATCTTTTAGCCATCTGTTGTGCCGATGGCTCTTGGGATTGGAAACAGGGAAATCCAAGACACTGAGTGAGCACAAGTGGCTTTGTGGCCATTTGAAACTGTCACTTGCTAGTATGCAGGTCTTTCTATCTACCTGAAAAGAACTCCCCAAAATAACAAAAATAACACCTTTAATGCTGGAAAATGCTTTAAAAATTGTGATTACTGTTCTCCCTGTAATATCTTAGTATGGATTTCCCCTGAGACAGAGTTTCAAATGCAAGTAGTTGATTGGAACATGCAAGGGAAATAGGTACATAAAGAGGAAGTGAAACAGAGAAGGGAAGGCAGACAATAAAAAGGAGGTTGTTAATCTAGAGGTGCAGTGGATGAGTAGAGCTTAATGCCCCAGAGCTCTGAAGTACACTGCAAAATACAGCCTGAGAATTACCCTCGTCAGAAAAAAATACACTATGCTGGGAACAGACACGCCAGGGATTTAGTGGGGAAACATCTATGAGACGGGTCAGGGGACAGTGTGCAGGAGTAGGAAGGGAGTATCCCCTTGTGGCAGAACTGAAGAAGGGGGGAGAAGGATGGAGCACAGAGTAGGAGCCTCAGAGCACAGCACCATCTGAAGACCTGCCAGCTGGGCCAACAGAGTCCCCAAACAGCATTAGTCCACTGAGGCAGGAATAGACTCACATGGTACCCCACCACACCCAGTCATTGCCCAGGACAGTCCATCCCAGAGTGGTCTTGAATCTCAGGGACATAATCTTCTCCCTTAGTCACTGGCCACTCCTTCTCAGTTCCTTTGGCTGGTTTATCTTTCTCTTCCAGATTTCTTAGCGTTGGAGTTCCCGGACCGTCTCTCTCCCTCTCCCGCCCTCCCTCTCTGTTTATATTCGTTCCACATGTTCCCTGCTAGTGTCAGGGACTTAATGATCATTTATATACTCATGACTTCCACTTCCAGTTTTATATCTCTGGCCTAGACCTCACCTCTGAGCTTTCCATTCACACATCCAGCTGTCTCTTTAGATGCTGATAGGCATCTCCAAGTTCCTAAGTTCAAAATAGAGCCCAGCACAATACAAATTCATATATTGCCCTGATGTGTGCTTCTAATTCTTTCTCCTTTATCTGAATGTAAGCTTTAATAAAGGCAGGGATTTTGCCTGTCTTGTGCTCTATCCCCAAGAATAGCACATAATAATTTCAATTAAAAAAAATGAATAAAGGGTATTCCTTAACCATTAGGCCAGAAAACCTGAGCTAAAGCAGTGAAACAGTGAATACAGCAGTATTCTCTATGGGGCACATAGTGTTTGAATACTTGACTCTCAGTCTTGTGAGTGAAGCTGATGGACCCAGATAATTGTTATTCAATGAGGAAGAATGAAGACTTGGTGCAAAACCCAGAGGCAGTAAAGAGTTTAGTGATTTAAAGAACACACACTGCCTGAAAAAAGATAATGAAACCACCATCCTAGCAAAGTCCAATGAGCACAACTAAACTAACAATATTAATACATTTCTCTAAGTGCTTTACATAAATCATTGGCCATAATCATCAGAACAGCCATGTAAAAGACATACATACATCATTATCTCTGTTTTGCAGCTGAGGGAAACAGGGCTCTGAGCACTTAAATGTTCTGAAATGGGAGGAGCCAAGATGGTGGGACAGCATGGAAGCTTTTTGTGTGTCTTGCGTCCATTAAATACAGCCAGACCAACACTAAACCATCCCACACACCTAGAAAACTGATTGGAGGATTAACACAACAATCTGCACAACCTGAACCACCAAATGCAGCAGGTACGCGGCACAGAGAGCTGAACGTGGGGGGAGAGAAGCCGGCAGCAGGCAGGAAGTTGCCTTTGCAGGTGGAGAGAGGACGGAGATGGGGCGGGGAAGCATATGGGAGAAGCACCCCTCCCCAAAAGCAGCTGGAGAGAAAGTGGAAAATTGGAAACAGCCACAGGGACTAAACTAAAAAGGGAGAAAGGAGAGGGTTTAAATTCTATTAAGACTGTAAACAAGGGGAGCACAAAGGCTGCATCTCCACAGCTCGATAGCTGGTGGTGCTCTGGTGGGAAAGGTGAATCCCCAAGAACGGAGTGGGGTCAGGAAGGTTCTCAGGCCACACGGGGAAAAGCGGTTTCACTGCTGGAATGACATTTGGTAGAGACTGTTGAAGCCACCTGGTCCCAGCAGACCCCGGAAGGCGGCCACATTCGATGGTGCTGGGGCAAGTTGCTGAGGGTGAAGCCTGGTGCCAGATGTGTGTTGCAATTTTCCATAATCCCTGAAACGCTGCTGCTATATGTCTTGCGATTTGGGGGGGGGGGGGGGGAGGCGGGCTGGCACCTGGCTGTAGTCTTGGAGCACCAGCAACAGCAGGATCCAGCGGGCGTTCCTGGGTGCAGCTGACATTAGGCCATTGCTCATTCAGCCATAGCTCGGTGAGGCCCTCCCACAGAGGGGCAGAGCGGGTCAAAGCCTCAGTCCTTTGGAAGGGGCCAGGAAAAACAGCCGCATCTGAAGCAAAACTTGGAGAGAGTTCCTGCCTGGGGCCTGGTCACGGAGAGTGGAAAAGCGGGGAGTGGACGAGAGCTGAATATGGAGGACCGGTGCATGACTGCTGATCTGGGAGAATAGAGTGGGTGGCTGGTTGGCGCCATTTTTCAATGCTCCCGTGCATGCGCATGCGCACCAATGAGCACCACAACAATCCACCCCAGTAGGCTAGCAGCACCATCTAGTGGAGAGCGGAGCTGTTACTCCAACCCCACCCAGCTGGGCCTTCACTCTTCAAGAACACAAGCCTCACCACTGGCTTAATCTATGGACTATAAAGAGCTACATAGACTGACCTCTAGGGGAAAACAAAGCAATTTCAGTCCTACTTCAATCTGTTAGCAGGTTCATCTATTCAATTTTTTTTTTCCTTTTCCTTTTTGTCTTTTACAATTCTTTTCTTTTTCTTGAATACGGAGGAAAAAAACATTTTTATTTTCAATTTTTATTAAAAATATCTCTATAATTTTTATTACTATATTTTTTACTTTTGTGTAAATTTTTTCAAATTCTACTTCCATCATTTTATTTTAATCTACTTCAGTGTACTCACCTTTTCAAATTTTCAAACAATTTTCTTTTTTCTTTTTCTTTTTTGTCTTTCTCATTTCTTTCTTGAATGCAGAAAGAGAAAAACTTAATTTTTACTTTCAATTTCTTTTAAAAATATTTTTATTTAATTTTTATCACTATATTTTTTGCTTTTATTTAAATTTTTCAAATTCTGTCTTGCTCCCATCATTTTATTTTAGTCTACTATAGTGTATTCACTTTTTCAAATTTTCAAACGATTTCTTTTTTTCTTTTATTTTCTTTTTTCTTTTTTTATCTTTTTTCTCTTTTTTGTTTCTTTTCTTTTTTCTTAAATACAGAAAATGAAAAACCTAATATTTATTTTTAATTTTTATTGAAAATATTTTTCTTTAATTTTTTCTACTATATCCTTTACTTTTGTGTATATTTTTTCAAATTCTATTTTACCCTCATCATCTCATTTTAGTCTACTTCAGTGTATTCATTTTTTCAAATTCTCAAATGATTTCCTTTTTTTTTTCCTCTCTAATCTGTTAAACCACTTTCAACACCCAGAACCAAACACACCTAGGATCTAGCAGCACCTATTCGATTTGTGTGTGTGTGTTTTTAATTTATAATTTTAATATTTTTTAATTTTGATTTTTTTAATTTCAATTTTTCTACCTCATTAATTCCTTTTCTCCCTTCAAAATGACAAAACGAAGGAATTCACCCCAAAAGAAAGAGCACAAAGAAACTACAGCCAGGGATTAACCAACAGAGATACAAGCAAGATGTCTGAACCAGAATTTAGAATCACGATAATAAGAATACTAGCTGGAGTCAAAAATAGATTAGAATTCCTTCCTGCAGAGATAAAAGAAATAAAAAATAGCCAGAATGAAATGAAAACTGCTGTAACTGAGCTGCAATCACGGATGGATGCAGCGGCAGCAAGGATGGACGAGGCAGAACAGAGAATCAGCAATATAGAGGACAAACTTATAGAGAATAACAAAGCAGAGAAAAAGAGGGAGATTAAGGCAAAAGAGTACGATTTAAGAATTAGAGAAATCAGTGACTCATTAAAAAGGAACAACATCAGAATCATAGGGGTCCCAGAGGAGGGAGAGAGACAAATAGGGGTAGAAGGGTTATGTGAGCAAATCATAGCAGAAAACTTTCCTAACCTGGGGAAAGACACAGACATCAAAATCCTGGAAGCAAAATCCAGGACTCCCATCAGATTCAACAAAACCCGACCATCAAAAAGGCATATCATAGTCAAATTCCCAAAATACTCAGGCAAGGAGAGAATCATGAAAGCAGCAAGGGAAAAAAAGTCCCTAACCTACGAGGGAAGACAGATCAGGTTTGCAGCAGACCTATCCACAGAAACTTGGCAGGCCAGAAAGGAGTGGCGGGATATATTCAGTGTGCTGAATCAGAAAAATATGCAGCCAAGAGTTCTTGATCTAGCAAGGCTGTAATTCAAAATAGAAGGAGAGATAAAAAGTTTCCCAAACAAAAATTAAAGGAGTTTGTGACCACTAAACCAGCCCTGCAAGAAATTTTAAGGGGGACTCTCTGAGGGGAGATAAATAAATAAATAAATACCAAAAGCAACAAAAGATTAGGAAGGACCAGAGAACACCATCAGAAACTCCAACTCTACAAGCATCATAATGGCAATAAATTCATATCTTTTAGTACTCACTCTAAACATCACTGGACTCAATGCTCCATTCAAAAGACATAGGGTAACAGAATGGATAAGAAAACAAGACCCATTGATATGCTGTTTACAAGAGACCCACTTTAGACCTAAAGACACCTACAGATTGAAAATAAGGGGATGGAGAACCATCTATCATGCGAATGGTCAACAAAAGAAAGCCGGAATAGCCATACTTATATCAGACAATCTAGACTTTAAAATAAAGATTGTATCAAGAGACGCAGAATGGCATTATATCACAATCAAGGAGTCTATAGACCAAGAAGACCTAACAATTGTAAACATTTATGCACCAAATGTGGGAAAACCCAAATATATAAATCAATCACAAGCATAAAGAAACTCATTGATAGTAACACCATAATAGTAGGAGACTTCCACACCCTACTCACAGCAATGGACAGATCATCTAATCAAGAAATCAACAAGGAAACAATGTCTTTGAATGACACACTTGACCAGGTGGACTTAACAGATATATTCAGAACATTTCATCCTAAAGCAGCAGAATATACATTCTTCTCCAGTGCACATGGAACATTCTCCAGAATAGACCATATACTGGGACACACATCAGCCCTAAGTAAGTACAAAAAGATCGAGATCATGCCATGCATATTTTCAGACCACAACGCTATGAAACTCGAAATCAACCACAAGAAAAAATTTGGAAAGGTAACAAATACTTGGAGACTAAAGAACATCCTACTAAAGAATGAATGGGCTACCAAGCAGTTAAAGAGGAAATTAAAAAGTATATGGGAGTCAATGAAAATAACACTACAACTGAAAACCTCTGGGATGCAGCAAAGGCGGTCATAAGAGGAAAGTATACAGTAATCCAGGCCTTCCTAAAGAAGGAAGAAAGACCTCAGATACACAACCTAACCTTACGCCTTAAGGACCTAGAAAAAGAACAGCAAATAAAGCCCAAAAGCAGCAGAAGACAGGAAATAATAAAGATTAAAGCAGAAATTAATGCTATCGAAACCAAAAAGACCATAGAACAGATCAATGAAACCAGAAGCTGGTTCTTTGAAAGAAGTAACAAAATTGATAAACCACTAGCCAGTTTGATCAAGAAGAAAAAGGAGGGGCGCCTGGGTGGCTCAGTCGGTTAAGCGTCCGACTTCGGCTCAGGTCATGATCTCGCGGTCCGTGAGTTCAAGCCCCGTGTCAGGCTCTGTGCTGACAGCTCAGAGCCTGGAGCCTGTTTCAGATTCTGTGTCTCCCTCTCTCTCTGACCCTCCCCTGTTCATACTCTGTCTCTCTCTGTCTCAAAAATAAATAAATGTTAAAGAAAAAATTAAAAAAAAAAGAAGAAAAAGGAAAGGACCCAAATAAATAAAATCAAGAATGAAAGAGGAGAGATCACAACCAACACAACAGAATAAAAACAATAATAAGAGAATATTATGAGCAATTATATGCCAATAAAATGGGTAATTTGGAAGAAATCCACAAATTTCTAGAAACCTATACACTACCAAAACTGAAACAGGAAGAAATAGAAAATTTGAACAGACCCATAACCAGCAAGGAAATCGAGTTAGTAATCAAAAATCTGCCCCAAAACAAGAGTCCAGGGCCAGATGGCTTCCCAGGGGAACTCTACCAACCATTTAAGGAAGAGTTAACACCTATTCTCTTGAAACTGTTCCAAAAAATAGAAATGGAAGGAAAACTCCCAAACTCATTCTATGAAGCCAGCATTACCTTGATTCCAAAAACAGAGACCCCACTAAAAAGGAGAATTATAGACCAATTTCCCTGATGAACATGGATGCGAAAATCCTAAACAAGGTATTAGCCAACCGGCTCCAACAATACATTAAAAAAATTATTCACCACGATCAAGTGGGATTTATACCTGGGATGCAGGACTGGTCCAATATCTGCAAAACAATTAACGTGATTCATCACATCAGTAAAAGAAAGGACAAGAACCATACGATCTTCTCAATAGATGCAGAGAAAGCATTTGACAAAATACAGCATCCTTTCTTGATAAAAACCCTCAAGAGAGTAGGGATAGAAGGATCATACCTCAAGATCATAAAAGCTATATATGAAAGACCACTGCTAATATCATCCTTAATGGGGAAAAACTGACAGCTTTCCCCTAAGGTCAGGAACAAGACAGGGATGTCCACTCTCACTACTGTTATTCAACATTGTATTGGAAGTCTTAGCCTCTGCAATCAGACAACACAAAGAAATAAAAGGCATCCAAATTGGCCAGGATGAGCTCAAACTTTCACTCTTTGCAGATGATCTGATACTCTATATGGAAAACCCAAAAGATGCCACCAAAAAACTGCTAGTACTGATTCATGAATTCAGCAAAGTTGCAGAATATATAATCAATGCACAGAAATCAGTTGCATTCCTATACACCAATAATGAAGCAACAGAAAGAGAAATCAAGGACTTGATCCCATTTACAGTTGCACCAACCATAAAATACCTAGGAATATATCTAACCAAAGAGGTGAAAAATACATACACTGAAAATTATAGAAAGCTGATGAAAGAAATTGAAGAAGACACAAAAAAATGGGAAAAGATTCCATGCTCCTGGATAGGAAGAACAAATATTGTTAAAATATCGATACTACCCAAAGCAATCTACGTATTCAATGCAATCCCTATCAAAGTAACACCGGCATTCTTCACAGAGCTAGAACAAATAATCCTAAAGTTTGTATGGAACCAGAAAAGACCCCGAATAGCCAAAGCAATCTTGAAAAAGAAAAACCAAAGCAGGAGACATCACAATCCCAGACTTCAAGCTATATTACAAAGCTGTAATCATCAAGACAGTATGGTACTGGCACAAGAACAGACACTCAGATGAATGGAACAGAATAGAGAACCCAGAAATAGACCCACAAACGTATGGCCAACTAATCCTTGACAAAGCAGGAAAGAATATCCAATGGAATAAAGACAGTCTCTACATCAAGTGGTGCTGGGAAAACTGGACAGCAACATGCACAAAAATGAACCTGGACCACTTTCTTATACCGTACACAAAAATAAACTCAAAATGGATGAAAGACCTCAATGTAAGACAGGAAGCCATCAAACTCCTCAAGGAGAAAGCAGGCAAAAATCTTTGATCTTGCCCGCAGCAATTTCTTACTCAATATGTCTCGGAGGCAAGGGAAACAAAAGCAAAAATGAACTACTGGGACCTCATCAAAATAAAAAGCTTCTGCACAGTGAAGGAAACAATCAGCAAAAATAAAAGGCAACTGACAGAATGGGAGAAGATATTTGCAAATGACATATCAGTAAAGGGTTAGCATCCAAAATCTATAAACAACTTATCAAACTCAACACCCAAAAAAACAATAATCCAGTGAAGAAATGGGCAGAAGACATGAATAGACGCTTCTCCAAAGAAGACATCCAGATGGCCAACCGACACACAAAAAATGCTCACCATCACTCATCATCAGGGAAAGACAAATCAAAACCAAACTGAGATACCACCTCACCCCTGTCAGAATGGCTAACATTAACAACTCAGGCAACAACAGATGTTGGCAAGGATGCGGAGAAAGAGGATCTCTTTTGCATTGCTGGTGGGAATGCAAGCTGGTGCAGCCACACTGGAAAACAGTATGGAGGTTCCTCAAAAAATTAAAAATAAAAGTATCCTGCAATGCAGCAATTGCACTGCTAGGCATTTATCCAAGGGATACAGGTATGCTGTTTCGAAGGGACACATGCACCCCAATATTTATAGCAGCACTATCAACAATAGCCAAAGTATGGAAAGAGCCCAAATGTCCACTGATGGATGAATGAATAAAGAAGGTGTGTGATATATATAAAATGGAGTATCACTCGGCAATCAAAAAGAATGAAATCTTGCCATTTGCAGCTACATGGATGGAATTGGAGGGTATTCTGCTAAGTGAAATTAGAGAATGACAAAAATCATATGACTTCACTCATATGAGGACTTTAAGAGACAAAACAGATGAACATAAGGGAAGGGAAACAAAAATAATATAAAAACAGGGAGGGAGACAAAACAGAAGAGACTCATAAATATGGAGAACAAACTGAGGGTTGCTGGAGGCGTTGTGGGAAGGGGGATGGGCTAAATGGGTAAGGGGCACTAAGGAATCTACTGCTGAAATCATTGTTGCACTATATGCTAACTAATTTGGATGTCAATTTTAAAAAATTAAATTAAAAAAAAGTGTTCTGAAATAAAAGGTTCTGTGACTCAAATCCAGGTTTATCTGATCCCAGATTCCTTTTTCCTTATAGGCTATCTTCTGAGATATATGTGAAAATTCAGGGGGCTAATCTGAAGTGTCCTCAAATTCTGGAAGTGAAGTTGGGTCATTCATGATGAAATAGTTTCTGTGAGGGGACCAAAAGAGGTTCTGCACTTAGGTTATTTAAAGCAAAATGAGAGCAAGTCAAAGATTTGCCTCTTGGAGCAATGTTGTGTCAGGAGAATGCTTGGAGGGACCAAATGTGGAATTCAGTGCCCTATTTTCTGAACAATCCCACCTAAAAATAGATATAATACCTGACTCTGTGGATGCTCCATTCATACCTTCTTGTGTCCCTCTAGTATCCTTGTGCTCACCAACCTATTTCCAATGTCCAGGCTGCCAGTAAGAGTGTGGGGCAGAGTGTCTGGTAATGGTACCACTGGTAGACTGTGTCCATCATGCAGAGAGACCAGGTTAGTTGATGGACAAGCTGTCATTGGATTTAGCAACTCTTGGTGGCCTGGAGAACAGCAATTTGGGTGGGGTGGTGGAGGCAAGAAATTTATGGAAATGGATTAAGGACAGAATGAGAGGAAAGAAAACCAAGGTGGTGAGAAAAGTTCTATGAATGATTTCATAGTGACTTACACCATTAAAAAGAAATCCCACAACTCAGGGCGCCTCGGTGGCTCTGACAGTTCAGCATCCGACTTTGTGTCAAGTCATGATCTCACGGTTCATGGGTCAAGCCCCGCATCGGGCTCTGTGCTGACAGCTGAGAGCCTGGAGCCAGCTTCGGATTCTGTGTCTCCTTCTCTCTCTGCCCCTCCACCACTCACGCTCTGTCTCTCTCTATAAAAAAATGAATAAACGTTAAAAAAAATTAAAAATCCCACAACTCAAATAACATGTTTTTCTTTTTTTTTAAGTGTATCTATTTTGAGAGAGAAAGAGAGTGAGAGAGAGAGAGAGAGAGAGAGATCACCCATGCATGCACAGGCAGGGGAGGGACAGAAAAAGAGAGACTCCCAAGCAGGCTCTGCACTGTAAGCGCAGCCCCAATGTAGGGCTCTATCCCACGCACCATGAGATCATGACCTGAGCCAAAACCAAGAGTCAGAGGCTTAACCGACTGAGCCACCCAGGCACCCCTGCATGTTTTTCTAATAGTGGAGAAGGGCTGTCCTCAGAACATTTAGGTATTAGAACACTGGGAAGAGCTCATGGTGACATATGCATTAGGAATCCTACAACCTGTGTTTCAGGCCTACCTTAAAATCTGACTAGGTTTATGGCTCTGAGGAAGTCATTTCCCATTTTCTTAATCCCTTATCTATACAATGATGATTTTTCCAGCTATAGCAGTCTAGGATTCATTACTTTCCCAAAGAAATTAATTGAATTTTTTTGAGTAAGATCTCATTTTCTTCTTGTAGTATATAATACATGTCTTTTTACTGACAATATCTTTAGTAAGAATATATTCTAACAATGTTCTATTCTCCCTTTGTAAGTTTTTACCTGCTCATAAAATCATTTCCCTAATGCCTCTGGATTACTTGATGAGCTAACTCCCTTATTTCCCTTTGGATATGACCTGTCAGTTATCATCAATTTATGTGTGCGATCTTGTCAGGACATTGTATCTACAGGATGGATTTTCATTTAAGCCGCTCTTAACTAATTAGGTCATAAGTGTTGACATTGATACTAGAGTTGGAACTTACAGTATCTTACGTTGTTTTCAGCCAGAAATTTTCCAATATGTGGAAAATATTCTGAAGCAGTTTTTAAAAGACTATATATGGCTTCATGTCTATTTTTCCATTTGTTTAACATGCATAGGTATTTAAAATTTTTGTTGAGTGTTATGATTACTTTTAAATAAAATTGACTTGGAGTCAAGTTGAGTAGCGCATGTTCTTTGTTCTTGGACGCACCTTAATTTTCAACCTTGGTTCTGGCATCTGCTACTGTTAGTACCTTCTGCTACTCCCTGGGCATCTCCAAGGCTCATTTTCCTTTTGTGTAAAATGAGAGATGAGGAATAAAGAGGGCATGCTTGTAAAATGTTAAACACGCACACACAACTGAGTCCGTGCTTAGGAGTTTATTATTACCGTGAACAAGCAGCTCACTACATTTTGAAGGGTTAAAGAAATGTTACAACCTGGTACCTGGCCTCAAGGAATTTATGCTCCAGTGAGAACATGTGACCCAGAGTACAAGGGAATTTATGAGAGCTAGTTACATATACAAAAGCCAAGAGCCGAAAGGATGCAAGGAGGGAGAGAGTACCTCCAATGAGGGGTGTGAGGGAAGACTTCATGATGAATATGATATTCCTGAGGGACAGTTAAGATGTTGTCTAGTAGGTAAGGAAGGTGAAGAGAGGAGATATCTCTCCTAGAGATAGGAGATAGGAATGAGAGAAGGGAAAGGAAGGGATGACTTGCTAGGCAGAGTGGCAGGAGCACGGGATGGCGAATAATTAATTCCATGTCACTGAAGCAGAGAGTGAGTGTGTGTTGAATTGGGAGGCAAGAGTGGCAGGTGTATTGGGGGGTGGTGAGGAAGGTGATGGAAGATGCCAGGCTATGGTGTTTGTTCTTTTTATAAGCAAAGATGGAAACAAAGTTTTAGGCAACAGACTCCCAAAATCAGGGCACTGAAGCAGTAGGTTGGAGGACACAAGGGAACCCGGAAGTGGCATGTTTCTTTGGTGCTCTGTGAGAGTAGTTGGGGTAAGCCATAGTGAAAACACTGAGTGGAGGCTTTGGAATTAAAGAAAGGGCAGAAAAGATCTTTGTTAGAAGTGGCCCTCAAAGGATTTGGCACCAATGGGAACACAGACGGTGAGGGATAGGGAGTATTAAATCTGATACCAAGCTTTCAAGATATGGAGGGTACAGGACAAGATTTGAAGACAAGTTTTGGTAGAAGGGATAGATTAGGGACTAAAAAACCTCATGCCTCAAGGGACCACACAGGAAGGGGAATTGATGAAGTTGAATAGATTGTATATAGGACTAGGAGGGGTGGGGACCATGGAAAGTGTGCTGGAAGAAGTCTTTTCTTTTTTTTTTTTTTTAAGTTTACTTATTTTGAGAGAGAGAGAGAGAGAGAGCGCACAGGCGAGGGAGCATGGCAGGGGCAGAGAGAAAGAGAGAATCCCAAGAATCCCAAGCAGGCTCCACAGTGTCAGTGCAGAGCCCGTTGTGGGGCTTGAATCCATGAACCGTGTGATCATGACCTGAGCCAAAATCAAGAGTCAAATGTTTAACCCATTGAGCCACTTAGATGCTCCCAGTGTGCAGTCTTGTAAAGGCAGCATTGTCTCTTTTCCAGCTTTTACCATACAGGAATAGCTGTCCAGTAGTATTAGATCTTTACATTTTTAACAGGAAACAAAACCTCAAAATTAAGAGTAATTTCTCCTGGTTTGTTTCTTTAGAGTTGATTATTTTTAAACACTGTATGGACCAAAGCAAGGGGTGAGAGTTGAAAACTTATGCATTTCTAATTTTCCTGATTGCTTGATATTCTCATCTGTTTGTCTCTTTAAATTAGTGTTTCCATTAGCATTTACATGCACTTTTCTAAGTGATTTAGGATGAATATTAGGCATACTTATTGGTTACTATTCATATATATCTGAAGTAAATGGTCTCTTTATATCCCAATAATTTCTTCTGCAAGATACTAGTTTTAAGGGGTGTCCGGGTGGTTGGTTAAGCATCCAACTCTGGCTTTTGCCTCAAGTCATGATTTCAAGGTTTGTGGGATCAAACCCCTCATTGGGCTCCGTGCTGACAGTGTGGAGGCTGTTTAGAATTCTCTCTTTCCCTCTCTCTTCCTCTCTCTTTTTCCCTCTCTCTCTTTTAAAGAAAATTAAAAAAAAAAAAAAGATGGGGCACCTGGGTGCTGAGTCAGTTAAGTGTGCAACTTTGGCTCAGGTCGTGATCTCACAATTTGCATGTTTGAGCCCCATGTTAGGCTCTGTGCTGAAGCTCAGAGCCTGGAGCCTGCTTCAGATTCTGTGTCTCCCTCTCTCTCTGCCCCGCCCCTGCTCTCACTTTGTCTCTCTCTCAAAATTACATAAACATTTAAAAAAAATTTTAAAGATACTAGTTTCAAGAGATCTTAAGTGATTAAAGCACTGAAACTATGAACTCTGAAATAAATGGTTTTTCAGACAAGGGGATATATGTGTGCACATGACGTGTGCATGTGTGTTTACGTAGTTTCAGGTGTAAGGCATGGACAAGTACATTGCTGAATAGACTGAACTTCTGGGACTTGAAATGTAAGCACAGGGAGAAAGACATTTTTAAAATCTAGGCAAGAGCACAAAAAAAAGGACAAGACCCAAGTGAAAGATCTTTTAACTGGATATTAACAAGCTGATTTATCAGTCTAACCCTAAGAATTCTGTATGATTCATATGGGGGTTTGGTGATAGCTCAGTTGACTTCATTTTAGCCAACACCTTTTAAGAAATACCCTGGGGAAAAAAGTCATTGGTTTAGGGTAGATTGAAGGCATCATTTGCAAAAATTTAAATGGATCCTTCGTTATAAGCATTCGCATCAGATCTAGTGAAAAATTGGCCTTCACATAGCAAACTTTGATGTCATTGAAATACTGAGAATTTTTTTTTGGTGGAAGTATAATCTGTTACAGTGTTGAAAACATAAGACTCTTGTTCCTGAGAGAAAGGTAATGGAAGAGACCAAGGTCTGAGGCATACTTCTGAAGGTAAAATGAGTCAATTAATTTTCCTTCTAATCATTTCATCTTCTCAATGTGCTATTCATCTTGCAGCTGGGTGCCTGGTAACCTGCTGCTGATTAGGGACAATCATGGTATATCAACACTGAGGGTACAGGTGTCTGTGCATGTGATCCCTGATCTCATTCAGGCTGAGTAGGCAGAAATAGGTGGCTTTCAGGTCCATGAGGAAGGGCTTTGTTGGGGGAGGGAAACAAAGCTGGGTATCACATGATACCCCTTCTACCTCCTACTGCCTGTGGCTCTGGGGAAAGTTAGCTTACTCAGACAGTCTTAGTTTCCTCATCTGTACGATGGCAATAATCTTAGCACTTATCTTTCAGAGTTATTGTAAATCTTACATGAGATCATATATGTAAAATGTACAAATATGACATATAACTATTTTTAATTTCAACAGTACTACTCTATTATTAAAATGAACAAGGTTTGATGTTCTTGGACGCTGATTGGAAAAAGTGAAGTTTTTCTTTCTTTTTTTTTTTTTTTTGAAGCTGAATTAAATAGCTAATGATGATGTTTTATAAATCAGGTAGAATTCCTTAGTTGGAATGAAAAGAAACTTACCCTGTCCAACTGAAGCCCAGAGGAATTTGTTGGAAGGATATCTGGTACACAAATTCACAGGGTGGCTCAAGACCTTTATTTCCATCTATTAGAAAATTGATGTTTTTGGTGAGTTTTTTTAGAGCACTTACTGCTCACATTTGTCTTAAAATTGTCCTAATAAATAGAGAAACTTAGGACAACTACAAGGTGCGTAGTACCCCTAGGATTGGGTAGTTCCTAGTCTGTAAAACTTTGTGGATTCCTAGACATTTTGTGAGTCCTCTACTTACAGAGGATCTCTTGTACTCTTTGAGGGCATTGTGCCACGAAGAAAGATCCTTGCCTCCCACCCTCCCCCCCTGAAAAGCTAGTCCTGAATACAGCTGCTAGGAAATACAACTATGAAGGGAGCAGTAGAAGACATGATTCTACTCAGGCATATAGTTTTCCATAGATGCTGCCTTATAGCACATAACACCTTACACTGTACATGTACCTGCAAAAACTTTTCCTCACGAGCTGTCTTAAAGAAAAATGCACCAAGACGCAGCTACTGTTCTTGGCATAGGGTGTGATGTGTGACGTTCAGAAATTGTGACGGGCGGGAGGAATTTATCAGCACTAGAGTCCTTGCCTGAATTTGTGTTCGATTGAGAAAGTGTTTCTGAAGAGTTGCTTCATTTACTTGTTAATTCAACAAATTTTCAATATAAATTTCCCGAGCACTGGCTAGACACTGGGGGTAGTGTGATAAGCAAGATCAGTACAATTTTTATCCTTACTGACTTAATACTCTAACAGAAAAGATGGACCTTCAAACAAACTACAACAATTAAGTGTCATAAGTGTTTTGATAGCAAAAGTACAGCCACTTAGGGAAATGAGTAGAAAGCACACCTAATCTGAGGTTTCTGGGGAAAATGTTATCCTCTTGCTTCTAATTTGGCTCTGTCCCCTTTAGGAGATTATTGCCTCTTTGGTACTGTGATTTAACTAGGCACCTAGACCAATTGCTAGGTAAAAACAGGGAACTCAAATCGGAACATGACTGCCTTACTTGCACTCTAAACTCAGGATTGGGGGGCGCCTGGGTGGCTCAGTCGGTTAAGCGGCTGACTTCGGCTCAGGTCATGATCTCGTGGTCTGTGAGTTCGAGCCCCGCGTGGGGCTCTGTGCTGACAGCTCAGAGCCTGGAGCCTGTTTCAGATTCTGTGTCTCCCTCTCTCTGACCCTCCCCCGTTCATGCTCTGTCTCTCTGTCTCAAAAATAAATAAACGTTAAAAAAAAAAATTTAAAGAAATAAATAAATAAACTCAGGATCGGTGACAAAGGAGGAGGGATGAGAGCTGGAAAAAAAGTCTGACAAGTAAAGCACGTGTCCCTATGTCCTTGTTGCGGGCTGAGATAGATAGGTCTCTATAGATAATTTTTCATAGATAACATAAAAATTTCAATTAAGATCTCAGTAGGCATTTAATACAAAACTCCTAAATGAAATTCTTTTCATTTGTCTTGATCAACACATTGTTTCCTGGGGTGATAACCACCAACAATTTGATGTAGCAGAAGGCTGAAAACACATCACCTTACGTCCGTGGATAAAAGCATGCTGGCTGATGGCCCTGAGGTGCTGAGGAGACTCTGGTCAGGGAGAGACATGTGGTGGGTAGGATGGGCGGAAAGATTGCAATGCTTATGATTGCCATTTTAGCACAGGCATCCAGGGGCGCCAAGAACTTGACAGCATGACATAGAGCTAGAGGGGAAGCCAGGCCAGGTGGGCTCCAATTCATGGTTGACAGCCAAGGATAATTTGTGGTTAACAGAGCAGGCAGACTCACACTCTACATGTGCATGCTCACTCTGAAGGTGCTTGAAGTGAGATTGTCTCACTGGAGTGTGTGGCTAGCTCTGAACTTGAATCACTGACTGATTAGTACGCCAGTATCTCTTTCTAACCAAGAGCACACTGTATACACTGTTTGCTAGCCAACTTGGCAATAAATTATATTTAAAAAATAAAAAGTACTTACTTCACTTGAAATAGTTAAGTACATAGGATAACTGAGTTTATTCCAGAGTTAAGGCCTCTGCATTTGCCACTCACATTGCCTGGAATACTTTGTCTTCAGATTGTCCTATGACGCTTAAATATAAATTCTTGAGACAGTCTTTCCTAAGCTCCTGTTTGAAGAAGTTAGACTTGGTCACTTCCCGTTATATGGCATTATTTTATTATCTTGTGGCATGTGTTACTTTTAGGAATTGTATTAAGGTTTTTGAAATTGCATTTTTCTTTATTGTAGGTATTCCCTTTCTGGGCCGGAAGCTCTCTGAAAAGGTCCAGACTCATTCACTGTAGGACCCTCAGAGCCTGAAACAGTCACTGGCATTTGCCTCTCTGTGCTTGTGAGGACAAGGATCCTATCTCAGACAACTTCCTCAGCCTGATGCCCAGCACAGTAAGTGGACTTAAAAGATTCCCATTAATATATAGATTTATCTAGTGAGAAGTATAATTAAGCTGTATAGAGGTAACTGATAACGGACATTAACTGAGCATCTTATGGGGACAAAGGGTCGGTTGTCACGTAATCAACTTTAAATTAATTTAAAGCCCGCTGGTGTTTTCGTATGTTTGTGTCTTTAGCTTACATTTGAGCACTGTTTTGTGATGGGTGCCTGAGAAATCAGAGAAGAGTAAAAGTGACCTTTGCCTTTCAGAATCTTACACTCCATTTTAAAATAGCAGATGAAAATAATTCTCCCTTCTTTGGAAATTCTACTTAGCTATGTTCTTAGATAAAGAATGTTGAAAGGAAGAATAAATAAAAGTAAGAATCAATGAATGAATAAGGAAGAGATGAATTAAGTGATAGGAATTAGAACCAGATGCAGCTAAGTGTCAGAATCTATTGTCGGGTAGGGATTTGATCCCATGAACTCTGATTCATAAAGTAGTCTGAATTTATTTTTCACCCAATGGAAAAAAACATTCACTGTTTCCATGTGTTCCTATCATTGTTTCTTTTTTTTTAATCTTAATATGAAATTTATTGCCAAATTGGTTTCCATACAACACCCAGTGCTCATCCCAACAAGTACCCCCCTCAATGCCCATCACCCACCCTCCTTCCCTCCCACCCCCCAGTTTCTTGTCTCCATGCGTTGTTCTTGATATCCCCATGCTTGGAATGCTCCACGCTTATAATCTTCATGTATTCAAAGTCTTTGTGGTGAAGATAGTAAACAGACATCATCCTCTCAGTAAAATACTTACTGCCTCCTTTGCAGTAAGTAATTTCTCCTATTTCTGAATTTCGAGAATACTCTACCAATTCCTTCCCTCCCTATGGTATTTGACCATTTGCATCTTATATTACCACTATTTACATCTGCATTTGGTCTTCCCTTTCAGAGTCTCAGCCCCTCAAGGGCATGCTTATTGCTGATTGATCTGAGTAGCCAACCTCCAGTGATTCACCCAATAAAGACTTACTGAACACATACTGCATGTCAGGCGTACTGCTAGTTTTGGAGAAAACGGTGTGAGCAACTGACATTGATGAGGCAAATACTAGTTTGCCCTGGATTGTAGAGTTTAATAATAGAGCACAATATTAACGGCTTTTATTTGTTGAGCACTTCCAACCAGTTTGACAAGATAATTATCTTAGCACATTGTAGTACATAAGGACATACATGATGGTTCCACTCCTGGCTCTCTTGCTTACTAGTTATGTGACCTTAAGCTGATAATGCAGCCTCTCGGAACTTCTGCCTTAATTACTCATTACCACAAATAATGCTGTATAATAATCCACACAAAAGTAGGCAAATACAGAATTTATTAAGCTCATAAGCCTGGTTGCCTAGGTGGTTATGGTGGGCTGGGTCAGGTTGGCTGGTTTCATTTTGGCTAGCCTAGGTATCTGTGAGGAGCTGTCGAGTGAGCTGGGAGCATGGATGAGGCTAGGATAGCCTCAGCTGACCTGGCTCTTCTATACATGTGCTCCACTATGCAAGCCTAGACTTGCGTACAGGGTGGCTGTGAGGCTCTAAAACAGTTGGAGCGCCTGGGTGGCTCAGTCGGTTGAATGTCTGACCTTCATGTTAGCTCAGGTCACAGTCCCAGGGTTGTGGGATCAAGCCCCACGTAGAGCCCCACATTGGGCTCTGGGCTGAGTGGGGAGCCTGCTTAAGAATGTCTCTGTCTCTGTCTCTGTCTCTGTCTCTCTCTCTCTCGTGCTGGCTCTCAAGAAAAAAATTAAAACAAAATTAAAACTGCTAGTAGTCTAGGCTCGTCTAGGCTCAGAACTGGCAGTTTCATTCTTGCCACATTCTACTGGCTAAAGCAAGTCATAAGGCCAAACCAGATTCATCGGGTAGGGATTCCATCTTTTCTTTAGAATTACCATAAAATCACATTATATAGGGCAGGATACAGGAGGGGCATGAACATTTGGCTATTTCTTCCTTTAGCACAACCTTAGTCTATAAAGTAGACATGATAATAGGACGTACTTTTATAGGTGGATTGTGAAAATTTTATGAAATAGGTGGAAAGTCTGGGATGTTACGTCACACCTCAGAGACGTTAGAAATGTGTTATTAGTATATCATTTATCCTCACACCAACCACGTAAAAATATCATAATCCTTATCTTACCAGAGAATTTAAGTTACATGTTCCTGAACACATAGTCAGTTGAGCCAGGATTCAAATTAAGGTTTGTTTGAAAAGTTCGTAGCAGAAATTTTCTAACTGTTCCCCAAACCTGTTTGTCTCTATGCACGCACACGTGTGTGTGTGTGTGTGTGTGTGGACACATAAGCAGACTACATACCATCCTGCCTTGCTGCACGTATGACCATGTGATTGGGGTCTAGCCACAAACAGTGGGCAGCATTGGTCAGGAGGGAACGAGTCCAGATGTCAGAACCTCCATTTCCGTAGAAGAGAAATGCCTGCAGATTACAAACACTGGTTTTGGATTTTAGTGAGCCAAAAATAAACTTATTGTAAATAGCCAATGAAGTATTAGTATCATTTGGCAACAATGAGCTAACTGGTACAGTTATTTGGCACCAAACTATCTGTAATAAAGTGACTAATACTGGCTGTAACAAACTAATAGTAGCTATAACAAATGAGTGTAACAAACAAAAGCAGGCCATTACAGCCAGTTGTCACTAGTGACGAAGGAGGCAATACAGAGTTTCATTTCTAAAACCCTATGCTCTACAACTCTAGAGAGGGAAGACTGTTCTGGTGCTATTTCCCCACACATCAGATACTCTAACATTCACTGAAAAAATGAGAAGCTTCTTTTCTTTAACTTTTTTTTAATGTTTATGTATTTTGAGAGAGAGAGAGAGAGCGAGAGCAGGAAAGGGGCAGAGAGAGGGAGACAGAATCCCAAGCAGGCTGCATGCAGTCAACACAGAACCCGATTCGAGGCGCGAAATAAAAACCATGAGATCATGACCGGAACTGAAATCAAGAGCTGGATGCTTAAGTGACTGAGCCACCCAGGTGCCTGAGAAATGAGAAGCTTCTAAAACCAAAGCTTTCTGGTCCCATTCCTCTTAGTGTTCCCTCTTGGTCTCTGATTTCTCTGCTTGGCTTCCACTTGGAGAATCTTGTTCTTTTTGGTCAAACCAGACTGGCTATAGGGTGAATGTACATCTAACCTGAACCAGAAGATCAAATGCTGCTGTTAGAGTACCGTGATTAGGATCCATTTATCTACATGAAAAACAAAAACAAAAACAAAAACGCACAGTATTTTTAGGCAAAATGAAAAAAAAAAATTTATGTGGTCTTTTCTGTGGATGGAAAATGTTGTTTCAGGGCCTCTCTTCAGTTCTGATGACGTTGTCAGGAATTGGGGATCAAGGAAATTGTTAGAGGATTGTGAAAGTAGGTTTTAAGTGCTCTTCTGTGGAAAGAGAAGAGTTAAAAATTGAAAGTGAAAAAAATTAGAAAGATGAAAAAAGCTGGTGAAAATAGACAAACCAACATTACTTGAAACCAAAGAGCATGAAATTTACCATCCCACTGGCCCAGAAAGAAGAATTAGTACTAATTGACACCATTATAGTGGCTTTAGTGAGACAATTAGGGCTTTAAATTAGGACAATTGTAAAGGACCTTTGCTATTGACATTACTAGAAGAATTTGCCTTTTGCCTTAGAGCATCATAGAACCATGGAGAGACAGACTATACAAATTTGGAGCCATGGGATAAAGTCTAGTTACATGTCTTAAAAAGACAGTAATACAGTGAAATCTTAGTGCAACAGAATCCAGCTTTTAAAGAATTCTGATTTCTTTTTAGTAATTCACTTTAAAAGAAAGAATAATAATATACCTAACATTTAATGAGTACTTACTATTTGCCAAGCACTCTGGGTTGAATGAAAAAGAGGCAAATAATAAAATCAAGATGGCAACTAGAAATTTTGTGAAAGCAAATTCTTTTTAAGATGCTCATGTATCAGGAAGGTTTTGGGAAGAGCAAAGAGAGAAAATTTTAACTCTTGCACCAAGTTTTGGTCCTGGTACTGGGGCAAGCATGTTACTTCTCCAATCCTGGGTTGATTCCTCTGTAAACTGGAAATAATGATAACTTTCACTGAGGGACAATGCGATAAAGCATGTGAAGTCACTTTTCAAGCTACAAAATTCAGGGCACACAGTGATGTATGAACCAACCTCTTACATACACACACACACATATCTCATTTATTTCATTCACACTGGGTCTGGTATGAATAAACAGTGTGACTGAGGTTTGAGAAAACTTTAAAATATTTTTGCAGTGGTTCACATCTAGGGATACACCCTTTTACTTTGCTGATGTCCCTTGATTGCCCAGTAAACAAGCAAAAATCTGCAACCAAATAGACACAACAAAAATCCAGCTCTAGTGTAAAGCAAGGGACAATGTTTAGAGACATCTGCAGATGATTGTTCCATGATGGAAATAGTAAATGAGGTATTTCATTAATATATTTCATTTATTCCGGTAAGTCGTTAGATGCTTAAGGGAAGTGGCTTGTGCCCGTTTTCTTCTCATTAAATATTCATATTTTCTAATGGAAACTGTTCTGATAAATTGGGTAAATTGAGCAACTTAGAAATTTACGCCTCAAAAAGAGGAGTTTGGGAATTCCCAGTGAGCAAGCTAATGCTTAAATCATTAACACTCCATTGATTTTATAATTAAAAAGCTGGAAAGTAAATATAGGGTGTGTTTTAAATGTTATGATAGCTGCTTGTCTTGATGCTTAGATCACAAGCCACTTGATTGAAGTATCTATTAGCTGTGCAGCCTGCTACTGTGATTGCATCAAAGGAGCGTCTCGATTCTCTAATGACAAAACCCCTCTATTGTGTCACCTTCGAGGAAAAAAAATACAAATGAACCAATTCTTCCATTTAGGAGTGAAGAAAACGATCTTGAGTTCGAGAAGATTTGTGTGGGATACACTTCTTATTCCTGGAGAGGGGGGGACACGTTTCTTGGACAATTAAGACAGTAACTTAACCTCCCTTCTCCAGCAGTAGTTCAGTAACTACTTACCAAGCGCTTACTGTGTGCCAGGCCCAGAGTTCAGGAAACAGCCATGAGCAAGGGAGACCTGGTGCCTGATCTCAAGGGACTTGGCAGGTAGACAGTTAAGCAAATGGTAACAACACAGTGATGGCAATGAGCTGTGTGAACAGGTACAAGGGCACAGAACTGTCAGGGAAAGTCTTCCTAAGAGATGCCTTAGGCCAGAACCTGAGGAGGAGCGTTCCAGGCAGCGGTAACAATATGTGCAGTAACCATGAGATTAGAAAGAGTACGGCACGTTCTAGCTACTCAAAGGCAGTTGTGGAGAGAACAGTGCTCACCTAACATGAGCCACAAATATGAGTCACATAGGCAAACACGACATATATAATTTCAAATTATCTACTAGTAACATTAAACAAGTAAAAATAAATAGATGAAATTAATTCATGTATCTTATTTAGCCCAATATATCCCAGATATTATCATTTCCGTGTGTAATCTATAAAATACTGAGAGAGTTTACATGACCTTTTCATACTAAGTCTTTGAAATTCTCTGTGTATTTTCTTCTTAGACCATACCCCAATCCAAACTAGCCACATTTCAAGTGCTCTGCAGTGACATGGCCACTGCATTGGACAGTTGAGGGTTAGATAGTTAAAAAAAAAAAAAAAAAAAAAAAAAAAAAAAAAAAAAAAAAGGATTAAATGGTGAGAGATAGAAATGGACATGTAGAAAGGAACCAAATGATGAAATTTTCTCTTGTTTCATCTGCAACGCAGTTAATGAGACTACGTAGTCTTTAAGGTCCTTCTGGGTCTAAAATTGTATGAACCTTTATCCTGTCTCAATGTAGGATTGCAAAGAACCATCCCAAACTGAATGTTCTTAACATTTGAAAAGTATTTTGTCACTATTGTCTTCTTTTTTAATTACAAAGGTATTTATACATGCCTCTGACCCAGGAATGCCATAAAGAATGCACTTACTCTCTTACATGAGTTTTTCTATAAAGTCCATTTCTCTTGGTTCAGAGGGGTTTTGGTTTGACAGTATCTGTAGTAGAATTGTATATAGTGAATCTTACCTTAAGTTTTCTTTGAGAACTAACATTCCTCCTTTCTCAGTTCATGTTGTTCAGATGTGGCTAGCCACGTTCTGATTCTAAGGGTAGTTGTGTCTCAGGCCTAAGCCCGTGTGCTTGGCCACAGTGATTGATTCAGCGTTGGAAGTGTGGCCTGTATCATGTTAATCAGGTCCAATCAGAGCTCATTTGGAGGGAAGTTTGTTGAGCTATCAGAATAGAAGTGCTTTGTTTTCTTTCTACTGCTAAAAGTATTAGTAGGATAGTTATAAATCTGGTGCTAATGGCAGCCTTTTTGTCACCAAGAAAAGGGAGGCTAGCTTGCTTGAGAATGGAGTGGCAAAGAAAAGTGGAGTAGAGAGATAGGAGAGCTGGAATTTTGAAAAAAGAAAAAGAAAAGAAAAGAACCCCCCCCCCAAAAAAAGCAACTTTTGTGCTCACACCTGAATCCAGCTGTACCTAAAGTCAAAAAAAACCTACTCTTGGTCTTCTCACTTTTGTAAATCTGTGGTCTATGTTTGTCTTTTTTTTTAATGTGTGCATATGCTAATGACTCTTAAAATTTTTTTTAACATTTATTTATTTTTGAGACACAGAGAGACAGAGCATCAATGGGGGGAGGGTCAGAGAGAGAGTGAGACACAGAATCCAAAGCAGACTCCAGGCTCTGAGCTGTCAGCACAGAGCCCGACGCAGGGCTCGAACTCACGGACCACGAGATCATGACCTGAGCCTAAGTCGGACGTTTAACCGACTGAGCTACCCAGGTACCCCAATGCTAATGACTCTTAATTGGAGTTTCTGCTACTTAGTATAAAAGGACTACTAGCTAAAAACTTAAAATAGATGTGTTGTCACCTTTAATATAGTTTCACAGAATGGATCCCAGAGTTAGTATTAACACAGCTTTATCAAATGGAAAATTCTAATATCTGTAAAAATATATTTCTTCCCGTAAGCTACTATAGTTATTCATTAGTTAAGGCATTTGTTCATTTTATTCAACACATGTTTATTGTAAATCTCCTTTTTCAAGTACTGTTTTCTTATATATTATACAATTATTTACTTGATTGTCTCTCCCAATTCTTTGTAATCTTTTGGTGGGCAAAATACTCTTTCCCAGCCCCAAATAAAGCTAAGTTTTTGGAACAAAAAATAAAAGCAAAACTCTCTCTGAAAAGAGTTTCATTCTTTTTTAAATTATGCAAGTCCCATGCTCTTTAAGAAGGAACAATTAATTGTCCCAGACTCTTCTTTTCCTACTCCTTTTATACATATCCCATATTAATTTTCTCCATAATTTTCTGACTGTAATTTTGGAACACTTATGAATTGATTGTCTTCCAAAATTATGACTAGAATAAATAGGCAGTGAAAAAATAAATCCATGACTAGGCCTTAACCTAGTGAATCAGAATCCATTGGGATGATGATTTAAAATAGTCTTGGGCTCCTTGTTCTCAGAGATACTAAATGGGAGTCTTATGGGTAGAGAGTTTGCATTTTAAGCAGCCCTCTTGGAGAATCCTATGCATGCCGAAGTTCTGAAATTACCTGGTTTCTTAGCAAGAAAATTGCATAAGCATTCTTGGGTATAGTGAAGGCGAAGATTGGCTTAGAGAATTGGATTATCAGCATTTAAAGATTATTTATCTTCTCTAGTCTTTCTGACAGCAAATAATTATTTTCAATGATTGTGAACATTTCACACAGAAGAAATACTTTCTAAATATTCACATATTAATGTGTGAGCAGAATATTATTAATCATGGGTAAATACTGTAGATCATAATAATCGTAATTATTAGATTTAACTATAGAGTCTGAACTCTGTCTAATAAGGGATTAACTAGCTGACCAATATTAACTTAAGCTGGAAAAGTTCAGCTATTGCTACATTTTTCCAACAAACAAACAAAAGAAAGGCTTGCTCCTAAACTCTATTCTTAAATATTTCATTCCAACTCTTACACCATCTTGGTCAAATTTTTTAGTCTCAACGTGTTTGTATTATTGACGTTTATTTTTAAATTTGTATTGCCTAAAAAAAAATTCGTACAATAGATCCATGTAGTTAGAGCAGTTGTGTAAGAAATTGGTACAATGGATCCATGTAGTAAGAGCAGTTGTGAGAATAAGACCTTGCCATGTAGATACAACCACCTGAAGCTGGGATTCGGGCAGGAGGATGGAGAGACAAGCTCACAGTGAATGTTTGGGATCTTCTTTTATCAGTTTCATAGGCCAACTGGAAATCTCACTATGCCCACAATACTTTCTATGCCCTGGTAAGTTCTTACATAGTTAATACTTGGATAAAACATTAAAGCTAAATAAAGCAGGTGAGAACAAATTTCTTTCTCAGGAACTGGTACATTACTCCAAATGTTAGCCTCTGATTCTGGATAGCTAGCTTACCTTTACTGACTTCTTTCATTCATCAGTGTTGATAAACAGCCTGCAGTATGCCAGCCACTTGTACTAAGCACCTGGGATGAATACTGAACAACATGGACATAGCCCTGCCCTCCTGTAGTTTATCATGTGGTGATGGTGCTTATCTGTCCATATGGTCTTATGTGGAGGGGTGCAGAGCATAGTTTTTCCTAGTCTTCGGAAGAACATTATTCAGCTCCCACAATTAAAGATCTGTTAGTATACTAGATACTTTAACATGCATGATGATACCTTGTTTTATACCCTGCAGTACTGTGCATGTCCATCTAGTGTCTCACACAAGGAGCCCACAGGTTATTCCATTAATTGTTATTACCAGACTAGTTTCTTGCAGACAGAGAACCCTGTCACAAATACCACAAGATAATTGTTCCCTTTACTAAGTTAGGACTTCACACCTGTAGCGTGTACACCTCAATGTGCTTCATTAGAAAGAAGTTGAAATATGCACATTGACCCCCAGAAAAACCTAAGGAGGGGCTTTAGAAAAGAGGCCTGTTTTGAGTGGCCAGCTGTGACATGAACTACCTTTTCATCAGCCAGGATGGGCAATTTTGGTCAATACTAATTAGGTTGATTATTAAACCAGGTCATGCAGGTGTAAGTTCTTGCCCACCTCTCCAGAGTATGGCTTCTCAAGGAGCAAGTACTCACACAGCTGTTACATGAATTGTAAGGCCTGCCAAATAACTCTCATTCTGGCTACCGTCTGATCAGTCTCGCCTAACTTTCCAAGCTTCTATGTGTTTTCAGTGACAGAAAGATAGAGCTTTGGGTATTGGTGCCTAGGAGAGTCAAATCCATCTTTTCTAGTTTTACATGGTAATTGACAGGAAGAGAAAATTGGTGGCAATATTGAGGCCATGAAAACACTGTATAGAGTTGACTTTAAGGAAATGTTTAAATAACATGATTACACAGGGCTAATCACATCTGCCTCCTATATTGTTAACTCTGTATTCTGTGATTTGGGGAGATATGTTGATTAAGCAGTTTATCATTTACTATTTTCATAAGACTTGGACTCACATCCTGCACATGCAGGTATAAGACTTTGGATTGGATGCTCTTCTGTGTCATTAACAGTGGGGTAAAGCTGATGTAGGTGTTTCCTTTAGTGGAGCCAGAAATGTTTTCCCTCACTTTCTACAACAGGGTAAAGCAGCTTCTATAGACATTCCTTTATGACTTGGCCCATGGTAGCGGCCCATGAACTAAAACAATTCACATAAACATGATCATGTAGTATTTTATACTACACAAAGGATTGTCACACACATTTCCATATTTGATGTTTAAAGCTATGCCATGGAGTCCTGAGGATTAAACTCACTTTGCACGTGAGGATATTAGAGCTCAGCAGAAGACGTCTTTAAGGTCACGTGACTTGGAAGAGGCAGACAGACTTATTCTCTTGACTCCAGTAACCTGCTCTTTTCCCATACTGCTGAATGCCATCCAGAGAGTGAGCTGTTGCATCATGTGCTCTCCAGATTTTTCCTTGACCTTTTGTCAGATATACACCGTAAGAAAGTTGAGGGAAATGCAATAATGTTAACCATAACAATGATGGCATAGTTGAGTGTTGAGTGTGTGCTCTCACAGAACACAGATTTCAAGGGTACTATTTAGTCATTGATCTTAAGCAAGTGATTTAAATCCTCTAAGATCCAATTTCTACATCTGTTGAAAACAGTATTTCTTAATATTGTGAGGATTAAACAATATTGTCCACATAATAATAATAGTAATATGGTAGTGATGATGACCTCCTGCTTGGGGTACTAGGTATTTTACCTACATTATCTCCAAGTCTTACAATAGTACTGTGAACTATGTATTTGTATTCCCAATTTGTATGCAGGGAAATGAAGACTCAAGAACTTACGTGAGTGGCTCTAGATCAAATGGCCAACAAGAGCCTATATTAGGATTTGAACCCACATTGGCCTGGCTACAAAACCTGAGTTCTTTGCTTAAGTTATTATAAAGCATTCTTGGAAAAAGACAAAAGCCTTCAAAGGGTCCTGGCTTTACCTGAGATCAACTATCAATTAACTCCCTCAAATCATCCACATTCTGTGAGTGCTGAGCCACGTCATCATCATATTCATGGTAGAATTTAGTGTACAAGGGATATGCACAGTAAATGAGATTTGAATTTTGCCATTTAGCACAGACTGTTGGCTGCTGTAAATGAAAATTATACTTTTTGGGCTAATGAGTTCATATGTGTTACCCTAGGTTAAAGGGGGAAAAACAAAAGTAGAGCAAGTTCATAAGAAACTGTGCCTTGGAAAAAATAATATAATGAAAACCTCAATTGTGCCTCCAGCGTGTAATTGTGTATTAGCAGACTGGCAGGTCATACTGAGGCTTACAACTATAAAGGGCCTTTGGTGCTTTGTGGAAGAACTTGCACCTGTACTTTTATATCTTGTTGCCTCTATAAATCTAAAGATAATCAAGAAAAGTGTTCTTCACATTTTATAAGTGAGGCCCAGAGAAGTTATATTTCCTATCAAAGATCACACAACAAGTGGAATTTGGTTCTACCTCCCAGTTTTTCTCCATGACCCTAGATAAGTGCAAAGGGCTGGGGACTATTTCTCAGGCTGGTTAAATTTGTGGATGAAGATCATTTTCCCCCAAGGCATTAGGAAATATTACTGTTTCCCCCTCCCTCCTAGTTATACTGATCTTCAATTTAATGAGTATAAACTGTGAGTCAGAAGGCTCTGGTTCCCGTACTGCTCTGTCCCATACCAGCTGATAAACTAGGTCACATATCCTATCATTGCCTGCATTTCCTCTGGTGGAAAATGAGGATCATAATGCTTAGCATTACTTTCTCACTGGGCTACTGAGAGCATCTAACCAGAGGCTGTAGGTGATAAGAAAGTGATCTCAATATCCAAGTTGTGGCTAGACTCCAGCCACCCAGCATAGCCTGCTTTTTCTTAACTAGACCGTGATTTCCTTTTTGGGAATCACCTCTCTCCCATTATGGGCAGTCTCAGAGAAGTTGTGAATAAAGTCTTTGAATTCCCAGGAGGATAAAGATATCCTGGAGTCCCTTGTAGACTTCTTCCACCAGATTATTCTTTACCGTACCAACATTGCCGTAGGGCAGGCACAAAGGAGTCCATTATAAAAACCTCTTGATTGCTCCTCTGAGAATTCCTGAATTTAATTTGCCATTTGGTGTGAGAAAGCTACAGTTTGGGCTGCTAGCTAGTTTCCAGTAGTTGAAGGCTGTTCTGGCTTATAGTGAGTGGGAGGTTTGCAGGAAAATAGCATGCTGCAGTAAGAAAGGGCCCTCTCAATTTATTCTGAGTGTACAGAATGGGCAGCTATCTTGGAGAGGTATTTTCATAGCTTCCTACATATAGTTGGTCAAAAATTAGCCTGGATGTGGGGGGAGAGGCTTGTCAGTTTGGCTTTTCATCAAATTCAGTTTTGTTAAGTAGCTAACTCTTAGGTGTTTTCACAATTTATTACTAAGATATGTAAGTCTCTGTTGGCAGTCTTGATTAATAGCTTAATAATCACTTCTTCCAGCAATGTAATCCTCATTGTTGCCCCAGCCGAAGTAAACATTTACCTCCAGGGTTAGATGCAGGTGAGGGTGCCAATCAAGCAGTCAGAGAAGGAGTGAGGATTTGGGGCTGTTTCACTGAAGACAAAGAAATGCCCTAAAGAAACAATTTTCTAAGTCACTGTTTTGATTTGATGGTGGCAGTGACTTAATTGGAAGATAATGTGATAATGGATGGCAGCCAGATCAAGAGGCGGGGGTCTGTGAGTAACTCCAGACCCACGTGTTGTGTGGATTTTGTGGATCCACTTGAATTTCTGCCTCCTTCTCTATAAAGCAAAAGCCATTACTCATAATTTGACTGTCATTTGTATCATGCTTAATGATTTAAAGCTGCATGTTCACATGGCCCAGCTTATCACAGATGGGCTGCAGATTTAATGAGGTGATGTATCCTGGTTCTGTCCCTTCCCAGCTCTACAAGCACAAGCAGTTATGTAACCCTTTCTGTCTCAGTGCCTCATTTGGCAAATGGGAATAATAGGAACATTTTGTTATAAAGATTACTCTACCTAGTGCCTATGACAGGCTTAGCAGGGTACAGAATAATTATTCTCTACTTAATGTTAGCTACTATGATTTAGTAGAAGGGTGTGAAGATCTGTGTGGATGGGTGTTGTGTAGGTTAATTACAGTGTTGAAGGATTCTTGTTATCAGAGGTTTGAGAAACTGGCCACCAGTTAAAGCCTAGCCTGTCACGTGTTTTAGAAAGTTTTATTGGACCACAGTTATGCTCATTTGTTTGCCTCAGATCTACGGCTGCTTTTGTGCTATAAAGCAGAGTTGAGTAGTTACTATTCAGTTCTTGTAGCATGTGAAACTAAAATATTTATTATCTGGCCCTCTATAGGAAAAAAATGTGCCAACCCTGCCTTGTAGTCATCAAAAACAAACAAAGAAAAATCCTAATTTCATCTCATTGACATTTAATAACAGATTGGTTAAATTTTCGTTTGTTTAGTCTTCACTCTACTCATCATTAATAGATACTTACAAGGTTTCCACTTTCTTTTTCTTTGCAAGTGGTTCTGCTATAAATGAGATAGTAGACACAGGAATGTATCTGTATGATAGGTTCCTACAAAGGAAATACTTAGAGGTAATTATTTGGGTCGCCTCAGTTGATGTGCTTACAGATTTACTGATGGGACCTAGGAAATCCCACCAAAGTTGTCAGAACCAAGTACAGAATTAAGCTGTCAGTTCTAATTCCCCATAACAGAGTTTATCATTAATTAGCTTCTTTTATCGAGCCAGAGGTTGCAGTCCCCATAGAAAACACACAACACTGAAGCTCAAGGAATTGACTACTTGTCAGAGGAAGTTAGCTACTGAGGTTCCTGCCCATCACAAGTAATCTCACGGCTGGTCATTGCTTCCATCTTTCAGTTCATTGTGATGGCTGTGGGACCCTCTAATAGGTTGCTTAGATAGAGTTGTCATCAGGCTTAATGTAATTCTCCACCTGGATCATCACATCTGTCCTGTGATGAAAGGGGGGTATGAGTGCATAACTCTGGATAAGAGAACAGTAAGATTATTCTTCTATGCAAGGTGATACTATTCTTCAAACTTTGTTCCTTCATGAAACATGCCTTGATAAGAAAAGCTGATTGTGGGGGCGCCTGGGTGGCTCAGTCGGTTGAGCATCCAACTTCAGCTCAGGTCATGATCTCACGGTTTGTGAGTTCGAGCCCCATGTTGGGTTCTGTGCTGACAGCTCGGAGCCTGGAGCCTGCTTTGGATTCTGTGTCTCCTCCTCTCTCTGCCCCTCCCCTGCTCATGCTCTCTGTCTCTCAATAATAAATAAATGTTAAAAAAAATTTTTTTTAAAAAGAAAAGCTGATTGTGGAAACACAAATTTTACTCTTACTAAGAGGCCATTTTGTTTTTTCTTTTGACATACTTCAAGTGACGGTACCTGCAAAGACACAGCTGAAACTTCACTATTTCTTTTCAAGATTATGACATATTGATTAATAGATGGTAGAGATTCACAACTGTGTCTGGATACTATTTTATTTTATTTTATTTTATTTTATTTTATTATTTTATTTTATTTATTTTATTTATTTTATTTATTTTATTTTATTATTTTATTTTATCATTTTATTTTATTTTATTTTTGAGACAGAGAGAGAGCATGAGTAGGGGAGGGGCAGAGAGAGAGGGAGATCAGAATCTGAAGCAGACTCCAGGCTCTGAGCTGTCAGCACAGAGCCCAACATGGGGCTTGAACACACAGACTGTGAGATCATGACCTGAGCTGAAGTTGCTTAACCGACTGAGCCACCCAGGCGCCCCTGTCTGAATAGTATTTTAAAACCAAAAAACAAACTCTTGTTTTGAATTTAAAATGGAAAAGCTTATAGGGGCCAGGCAGACAATACTAATGGCAAATGGGAGAGCTCATGTCCCATCTGAAGAGTGGGGCTGCTCTCTGGTTGCTTGTCCATTGCTGGCACAGGTTATTTTTCTAAAAGGAAAAAAAAAAACTATGCCACGTTTTAGAAGTCTGCAACTACTTCAAATTATCAACACAAAAAGTATGGCAGGCCCATTGTCTGCTTTAGAAATTAGTATCAGAACTGAGAAGGGTTGTGATGTGGCTGAAATAGGGGGTCACAGGACTAGAAGGCTAACCTTCTGAAGCAAACTAGCACATCAGAATTCAAGGAAGAGCTTAAAATTTTTTTTAACGTTTATTTATTTTTTGAGACAGAGAGAGACAGAGCATGAACAGGGGAGGGGCAGAGAGAGAGGGAGACACAGAATCTGAAACAGGCTCCAGGCTCTGAGCTGTCAGCACAGAGCCCGACGCGGGGCTCGAACTCAGGGACCGTGAGATCATGACCTGAGCCAAAGTTGGACGTTTAACCGACTGAGCCACCCAGGCGCCCCATCAAGGAAGAGCTTAAAACATGGTCAGGGATAGGCCAAAGTCACAGCAGTCATAAATAGCACTGGTGAGCGTTTTGTCTTTAGAGAAGAACAAAAGCATACAGTTAGAAGCTGGAATGATTGGGAATGGGAATGGCTCAGAGTGAGAAATTGACAACTGAGGCCACAAACATCTAGAAATTCTCCTTAAGAGCAAGGGATTTGTCATCAGACTACCTGGTAGTGAGAGGGACTTCTTTGGGCCTCTCTCTCCCTCTGAAGACTAAATGGAAAAAGTACATAAAGGCCCTGATGCTTGGCAGGTACTAAATACATATTAGCTAATATAACATAAAATGTAAAATAGCCCTGTAATCTGTGTAAGACTATTACATAATACACCTTTGATCTAGAATTCTTTTTAGAATTAGCATATAGTGAGAGTTGGAATTATTTGCCACACACTTACTTCCCAGATAGTCACTATGAATTCCCGTAGTGACGCAGGGCTCGAACTCACGAACCGTGAGGTCATGACCTGAGCTGAAGTCGAACGCTTAACCAACTGAACCACCCAGGCACCCCTAATTTCTCATTTTTAAGAACAAAGGAATTTGAGTGTGGTGGAAGAGAGAGATTGTAATGATGTCTACCTTAATGGTCTACACCTTCCTTGCTTGCTATAAGTTGAGTAGTTAGGGTTGAGGAGGTCTGGGTGGGTGCATTTTAGAAATCTGTCCTGAAATACCCTGTTTTGGACTTCATTATTTTCATGGTCTGCCTAGCCAGGAAACTATTATTTCCTGGAAAAAGCCTTTTATCTATTACTAAAATGTTTCATTCAGAGTTGTCAAGTGACAATGTGGTGTTAGATTTTCTACTCAAAGTTTCAACCACTACTCAATATTAAAATGAGATGAAGGGGCACCTGGGTGGCTCGGTCGGTTAAGTGTCCGACTTCAGCTCAGGTTATGATCTCACAGACCGTGAGTTCGAGCCCCGCGTCGGGCTCTGGGCTGATGGCTCAGAGCCTGGAGCCTGCTTCCGATTCTGTGTCTCCCTCTCTGTCTGCCCCTCCCCCGTTCATGCTCTTTCTCTCTCTGTCTCAAAAATAAACGTAAAAAAAAAAAAATTTTTTTTTTAAATGAAATGAAAATTTTACATTCTTTCTTAGTGAAACTGTTTCCATTGTATTACTCATGCATTATAGGTAGATACACATACATATGTATATACACATATACGTATACACATATATATACACATGTGATATAATATATATATATATTCTTATTTGGCTTTACTATTGTATGATTGAAATTAATGTTACTTAAAAAAAATAAATTACTGTTACTTTGACCACTTTTTACATGTAGTAAACTATATGCATAATTATTCATTTTGATTGTATCATAAAATCACTTATTTTTCAGTTCTTATATTAATAATAAATACCAGTATTATCATAGTTTCTTTCAAGATATCATTCTTGCCAAATTGGTCCACTTAAATGTTTATTCACACTTTATTTTCCTATAGTAAGATGAATTTCCTGTCACAGTATCTGGATGTTTCTTAGCTGTTTTTCTCCTTCATTTTATTAATCATGGCTGACTGTTAAACTGCTCACCTTCCAAAAACCTTTTATCTCCAGTGTCTTTAGTGACTAACTTACTTGGAACAGCAGCAGTAAGCAAAATTTCTGAGGCAGAATCTGTTCAGACAGATTCTGTCAAGTCTCAGCTTAGGGCAAATTTCCAAAGGATAATTATAGATGTCGCTAAAGCTGAATTCATGATGGTCAGATCGTCAGAAATCTTATTAATAAATGCTATCATAATGCTGTAGGGCCCCTTCAATTTCCTTTGGGGAAAAAAGTTTGAAATCTAAACTGCCTGAGTTTGCCTGTATCCCTAGTTTTGCATTGGGCTCACCTGTGGAGGTTTAAAGGCTATAAGAAAAGGTTAAGTCAGCTATTATCATAAACTATTCTCAGCCAATATTTATTGGGGTTTTTTAGTTTATATTTATTTATATTTTGAGAGAGAGAGAGAGAGAGAGAGAGAGAGAGAGTGACAGTGAGTGGGGAAGGGACAGAGAGAACGGGAGAGAGCCAGCTCCACACTGTGAGCACAGAGCCCCATGTGGGGCTCACACTCAGGAACTGTGAGATCATGACCTGAACCAAAATCAAGAGTACGACACTCAACCAGCTGAACCACCCAGGCACCCCCAGCCAGTATTTATTGTTAACCACCACTGAACTGACTCACTCATTTGTTGGTATTAGTGTATGTACTTTAGCTATATCGTTAACTCCTGGAGTTCTCACATTAAGCCTTGAGGTAATTGCTATTATGATGATCACTTTAACAATGAAGAAGCTGAAACACGGACTGGACGAGTAGCTCGCCCAAGGTCACATAAGTAGTATGCTTTGGAGTTAGAGTTCAAACTCAGTCAGGTCAACCCTTGAGTTGATGCTTGAAGTCAGTCATCTTGTCTCACTGCTACTCATCCTCAGCCTTCCTCATGATCAGCTCTACAGCGAAGTTTATTGAGGAAACATTATACAATAGAATTCATCACCTGGTTCTCAACTTTTCTGATTTGATCTGAATATCTACTTTTTATCATTAGTGATTTTAAGGGATCAGATATACAGTTTGGCTACCCTCTAAAACAGATAAAAAATGTGTCTGCTGTCTGGACTGACTGAATCAGATTCTTTGATGGATGCCTGAGCATCTTTAACTTGAAACAACTTCTTTGGTGACTGTGATGCACACTGTATTGGGCCATCGAATAGCAGAAGGAGATCAGGTAACTATGCTGTTAGTTTCACTATCAGATAGCCTGAAACCAGGACTCTGGAAAGCTATGAGAAGTACTGTAGACGTACAGGTAGGAAATGGTGATTGAGAAGCCTTCTAAAGAAATGGCATACAGAGAAAGACAGATACCATATGTTTTCACTCTTATGTGGATCCTGAGAAACTTAACAGAATACCATGGTAGAGGGGAAGGAAAAAAAAAAAAAAAAGGTTGGAGAGGGAGGGAGCCAAAATGTAGAGGCTCTTAAAAACTGAAAACAAACTGAGGGTTGATGGGGGGTGGGAAGGAGGGGAGGATGGGTGATGGGTATTGAGGGGGGCACCTGTTGGGATGAGCGCTGGGTGTTGTATGCAAACAAATTTGACAATAAATTTCATATTAAAAAAGAGAAATGGCATATTATACAGTTGGGGAAGGATGAATACAGAGTCCTAAGGACCATTTATTGAATACCTCACTTAGGAGGGAAAGAATTTCACTTGAATTCCCTTCTATGGGATAAACCTACAGATATTTGAAGACAGACTACTCACCTTTTTCTAAAGAAAATATTCCACTTACCTGGTGCTGAGTATTTAAACATTAAGCTTGCCAAGGCTAGATACTGTAGTTCGAAAGGGCTATTAATCATGAAGTTTCTCATGTTATAATAGACTTGGCACCAGCTAAGAAAAGTGAATAGTTTTTCCTCTTCTGCTTGTTCCCACATGATCTCCTCAGTGCAAAGGAGCCTCAAATGACCATGCGTTAGAAAACGGTTCCTCTGTTTTTTGCTTTACTTCTGTCCTTTCTCAGCTCTATCTGGAAGCTTCTTTCCTTGGGATGATTAGAATCCCCCTATGAATCAGCATGTGTATTAGAAAAGACACAGAAGATAGGGGTGCTCGGTTGAGCATCTGACTTTGGCTCAGGTCATGATCTCACAGTTCGTGACTTTGAGCCCTGTGTTGGGCTCTGTGCTGACAGCTCAGAGCCTGGAGCCTGCTTCAGATTCTGTGTCTCCCTCTCTCTCTGGCCTTCCCCCTCTCATGTTCTATCAAGAATGAATAAATGTTAAACATTTTTTTTTTAAAAAAGAAAAGACACATATAGTAGCAGAGTTGCGCAGCGGAAGTGTGCTGGGCCCATAAAAAAGAAAAGACACAGAAAAGACCTAATTTTTGAAATCTACTGGTTTTAATATTTTTGATGTTTGACTTTTGGGGGACAATGAGGTTTCCACCCTTGGTTTCTTTGAACTATAGAGTCTAAACTACAGAATATATAAAATTCTGTCCACCATCCTTTTGTACTGTATCTTGTGATCAGAGAAGGTTGGAATTAGAGAAGCTATTGTGTAGTATTGGTGTATATAAAATCTTTGGTAAAATTCTCTCTCTGAATCAGGCCTAGAGGACTAAATCATTGCTGGTCTCCCATACATAGTGGATGTCATGTGGAAGAGAACTGTTCTCTGTCTTCTCTTAGTTTATCTTTGGGTCTTTGTGGGGTATAACTGCTAAGATGTACAGCCTTAATGCTGGCAATACCTTCAGCCATAAGGATACAACCCTCTTGGTTGCTAGTTGCATTCTGTGTGTTTTGTCTCTGTCAAAGTTTCATGCTCAGAATGCATCCTAGTAGACATTGATTCTCCTGTGTCCAGTACTCATGTTAGAGTCACTGCCATAATGAAGTTGGGGAACGTAATCATCATAACATGATAATAATTCACTAATGTGACCATTTGTCCAATGTAAGGTAATTGCAAAATTAAACTGAAAAGCATGCAGAAGATATAGAATTCTATGACATTAATTAACATGAAAGTGGAGAGCTAACTCCAGCATGTGGGGAAATATTATAAAAGGAGGATGTGATGGGATAGTATCAATTAAAATTAAAGAAAAGGAAAGAATTATATGTACTTCAAACAGGATGATTTCAAGAAAAATGTTCAGGAGATATCTTGCTGAAAGTTGCAAAGACATCAAAAAAATTTTTTTGCAGTCACCTGGGTGGCTCAGTGGTTAAGCATCTGATTTCGGCTCAGCTCATGACCTCACAATTTGTGAGTTCAAGCCCCGTGTTGAGCTCTGTGCTGACAGCTCAGAGACAGATCCTGCTTCAAATTCTGTGTCTCCCTCTCTGCCCCTTGCCTGCTCATACTCACTCTCTCTCAAAAATAAACATTAAAAAAAATTAATTTTTTGCAAAGATTTATAATTGTGAAGAAAGATTAAGCAAAAATGGAAAGTGTTCTACAGTAATGTCCTCAAGTTATATTGGTAAAATTACACCAAAAACAAAAGACTATTTTTGCTTTGTTTATTATAAAAAGTACAAAGTTGAAAACAACATAAATTCAGGCATATAAGACAAACTTGTTTTCTTTTCAGTTCAGTTTCATTTTTCAACATAAAATCCCCAATCAAAGTATCTTTTTCTTTACTTGGTATGTACTATGAAATTTTGCTTAATTTACATCAGTCAGGGTCTTGGTTGGAAGGAAAAGGCACAGTAGTAATTGAGGAGAGTTTACTATTTACAAAGGTCTGGAGAGGTTTTAGAGAAACTACCAAGGGAAAATACAGCACCCTGGGGCTAGCAGTAGTGGGAAGTCAGTTGGAAATCATTTACCTGAACTAAGAGATAGTAACTATATGGAGAGTGTCACCTTTGGTAGAGGCAGGAACACAGCCAACTTACAGTGAGGACACAGAGAGGAGCCAAGAAATAGTCTTGACTTCCCTCTCCTCCTGCTCTCTACTTTCCCACTAGTGCCTCCAAATGGCTGGGTGCCAGAGTGCAAAGATACCAGATTCCTAAGGCACAGAGCAAGGTGAGAGATGGAGAGTAGAGATTGTGAAAGCAAGTGGAAAATTCCAGCATAGCTTTTGAAGTGGATTCACTTTAAATTTTTTTTTACAAAAATTTTAACATTTATTCATTTTTGAGTGACAGAGGGAGACAGAGCCTGAATGGGGCGGGGGGGGGGGGGGGCGGGGGGGGCACAGAGAGAAAGGGAGACACAGAATCCGAAGCAGGATCCAGGCTCCCAGCTGTCAGCACAGAGCCTGATGTGGGGCTTGAACTCACAAACCGTGAGATCCTGACCTGAGCCAAAGTCTGACGCTTAACCAACTGAGCCATCCAAGTACCCCCCCTTTTTTTATTTTTGTTGACATGTATTCATTTTTGGGAGACAGAGAGCATGAGCAAGGGAAGGGCACAGAGAGAAAGAGTAAATTTTTTTAATGTTTATTTGTATTTGAGAGAGACAGAATGAGAGAGAGAGAGAGAGAGAGAGAGAGAGAGAGAGAGAATGAGAATGTGTGAGGAAGGGAGGGGCAGAAAAAGAGGCAGAATCCAAAGTAGCCTACAGACTGAGCTCTTAGCACACAGCCCAATGCTGGGCTCTAACTCATGAACCATGAGACCATGACCTGAGTTGCAGTCTGATGCTTAACCACCTGAGCCACCCAGGTGCCCTGAAATGAATTAACTTTAAGTGGACTTTTTTTTAAGGATCTATTATCTTCAAATAAAGAAGATGGCTTTCTGTATTCAAGGAGTGTTTGGCTAGCATAAGAGAATGGGACTTTGAATGGCTTATTTAAGATGCATTTTAATGTAGGTCTAAATTAGCTTTTATAGTTACAATATGTACATTTACTGAACAATTACTGGCATGGTAATATCCTGCAGAATTCCTCATACACACTACTGCTCCATTACATCTCTACAGTTTGGTCTTTGAAAAGTTGACTTTCTGGAGCTATGTGTGTAAGACTCAGTATTTATACAAATTTAGTTCTAGAATATTTAATTTGGATCATTGTTTCAGTTTATTGTGATCTTTCTGGAGCCTGATATTTTATCATCTTTCTTATCAGCTGTTCCTCCTAGCTTTTTGGCACACTTCAGAATAATGAGGTTCTAATGATCATCAATTCATTGATAATAGTGTTATCTTGGGCATGCATGTGGATGGAGCCCTAAAGTGTAGTACTACAGAATGTACAGCAGGATGGTAGAAATTCATAGTATATTTGGGTAGACTAAGTTGTGCTACAGTAACAAGTTAACCCCGCACATCTCAGTGAATTTGCACACCAAAGTTCATTTTTCACTTACGCTCCAAGCTTCCTCTGTGTACTTGTGCTCACAATTCGCTAACCAGTATTAGTTGTATGACCCCAACCTAGCCATATGGCATTTAAAAGGATGGGGCAATACAAGAATATTCGGTGACATTAACTTTGAGATGCCGTCCTTTGACCAGTTTTGAATCAGTGACGTTTTTGAATGTACAATTTTGAATTCATGTATATTTCTCCATCTTTTAATGACTTACTCATTGCCATTTATAGACTAACAATCATTAAGTGGATACTGTATAATTTCAACTTTAGGACTATCCAGTCAGATAAGCAGTTTCATTTCCCTTTTACAGATGAGAAAAGTAAAGCTTAGAGATTGTCTTGACAAAGTATATATAATCAACAAGCAGAGGAGAAAAGATTTAAACCAATCAATTCCAAACACACATATTGCTCCTTACTACCTGTCTATCTAATCTCTTGGCCAATAATGAAATAAAAGAAAGGGTATGTCTCAGGTCAGATTGGAAATGAGGTGAACTGATTTTTCATACTGTCCAGCAATTCTTTCTTCCTTTACACTCTGGTACCACTTTATCTTACTTTTATTCATTTGCCCTAAGCTCTCATTCTCTTTCTCCATCAATTCCTCTCATAAGAAGATCTGAGAAGTCACTTACTTTAAAGTAAAAGTGACTGAATAACTTCTGTCTTTCATATTTGAGTTATTTATTAAAGACAGATTATTCTGCAACTAAAAAGAATATATCTCTAGCTATGAGATATCAAACCCCTTTAAAGGAACCTATTTGAAACAGGCATGTTATTGTTATCCCTAAAATTGTATGTCTGCTAGCAGTGTGATGTTAAGGGACAATATAGTGTAATAGAGGGGCGTCCGGGTGGCTCAGTTGGTTAAGCATCCGACTTCGGCTCAGGTCATGATCTCACGGTTTGTAGGTATGAGCCCTTTGTCGGGCTCTGTGCTGACAGCTCAGAGTCTGGAGCCTGTTTCAGATTCTCTGTCTCCTTTTGTCTCTGCCACTCCCCCACTCATGCTCTCTCCTCTCTCTCTCTCTCTCTCTCTCTCTCTCTCAAAAATAAACAAACATTAAAAAATACATAGTGTAATAGAATGAACTTTGAACTCAGCAGCTGAATTAAATCCTTGTTATACTTCTGGTATCTACAGGACCTTAAACAATTAATTTAAATTTCTGTGATCTTCATTTTCTCATCTGTGATATGAATTAAATATTGCCTACTTTGTGTATCTTTGTGAAGATTAAAGAGGTACTGCACATAGTAACTACTCAGAAATAATTAAGTGAATGAATGAATGAGTGCATGAATGATGTCTATAATGTGCCCAGCAGAGTCTCTGTTCAGAAAAGGCAGTAAATACTTGTAAAGGTGAAGCTGGGGCCAGGGTAGGGTAGGTTAAGGGAAGAAAAGTTAGCAAATGGAGCCAAGTACAGAAACGAAAAAGTCTGCATTTCAATCCAAATCAATTTTTTACATTCTAGGTTTATGCGATATGAGAGTATAAGATCATTTATTTTGGAATCTATCCCCCAGAAATATCTATATACATATTGTATGTCTTACTATCATAATACCTAAGGATAATTTGCTGTGATTGGGATGGTGTGCATAGTGGAATTGTGACTAGCCAGGACCCTTCCTTGAAATCACTGGGCCTACCTGAGAGATGTGACCAGGTAGAGTGGAAAATGACAGGAAATTCCAGTCAAGTTGTAGCCTCACTGGTTGACAATATGAACAGTGACGATTCTTGGTCATTTTTACATTGCTGCAGTAACAACTCTTCTAAAATGTTGAATTGCAATAATGCAAGTTTTTTCTATAAATTTCATTTAAGAAATTATAGAAAACAGAAAAAGCAGGAGGATGCACCCAGGGGGATGTGATTGAGCATTTCTCCTTTTCTTTTAATCATTGTGCATTTCAGATATTTCAAACCTGGAAATATTTCTGAATACCAAGGAAGTTTTGCTATATGAATAAAAAAGTATTTTGAAATATTTCTCTGACTTAAATTGTTAATTCATTTTAACTTGCTTATTGGGTATAGCAAGTCATATCTGTATTAATGGTGAATTTATGTGATGGAATGGACTTTATAGAAAAGAAAATAGAAATTTCTCTTTTTTTCCCCCTTGTCAAACATTATATGAAAGTGTTTTCTCAGTCAGCTTAAGACAAGGCTATTTCCCAGGCTAAACAGGCAACTGTAGTGTCTCAAGAGTTTTCAATTGTGGTATAGCTCTAGAGAAAAACAGAAGATTGTATAAATTTGGAAATTTTGTCTCCTCCATATTGTTGAGTCTCTAAGAGATTCCAAGATACAGTTTCCAAGGAATGTCTAGATATTTTGGGGATATTTTAGATATTTATATAAAATAGCCTCCTACTTCTTGTTCCTCTCTCTCTCTTGTGATAGCCTCTGCTTGACTCAAGATGAAGGTCACTATCTGAATCACATAATAGCATGCTGCTTTTTATTCCCAACACCCCAGGTGGCTGATGGCATTTCCCCTCAAATCCCCCACAGAGTTTCAGAGCAGAAATAAAACCCCATGATAATTCTTATTCATGCTCTGTTGATCCTCCTCCTTTGATGCCCTGACCAATTTCTCAACCTGTTTCTATGCTGACCTCATTACTTATTGACTTATTTCAAAAAGGAAATGGCAAATTTAGATTTTTTTCTTTAAATGTTATTTTTACCCACTTACAAAAGAAAAACATGCTCATTACAGACCATTTATAAAATGTGGTATTGTTTAGAATCAATAATAAAATCATAGACTATTATATTTTCTTAAAATATTTTTCCTCCGTATCAGGATTTCTTTTTCAACCTCAGCATTGCTGACATTTCAGACGGAACAATTCTTTGTTGTTGAGGCATGTCCTGTGAATTCTAGAATGTTTATAGCATCCCTGACCTCCACTCAGCAGAGTAGAGATGCCGGCCAAAACTCCCTACCATCCATTGTAATAATCAAAATCTCTCTAGACGTTACCCCTTGTTCAGAACTACTTCCTAGTATTAAAACAATTAGAATTTCACTGTCTGTACAATTTTATATTCTGCTTTTTAAGCTAACTTTGTATAGTGGAAAATTTTCTGTATCATGAAAGAGGCTTGAAATGGTGATTTATACTGGCTGAATTTTCTTGCATGGATGGATGGATGGGTAGGTAGATAGGTAGATAGATACATAAATCTAGCTAGCTGGATTTATTTATTCATTTACTCATTTATTTGAAGTATAATTGACAATGTTACATTAAAGTGTACAACATAGTGTGACTCACAATTCTGTAGATGATGCATTGCTCACTGCATTAAGTGTACTTAACATCTATCACCACACCATGGGATTACAAAATTATTGACTATATTCCCTGTGCTGTACCTTTTATCCTTGTGACTTGTTTTACAGCAGGAAGTTTGTACCTCTTAATCCCCTTTACCAGTTTTGCTCATCTCCCCACTGCCCTCCCCTCTGGCAACCAGCAGTTTGTTACAAGTATTTATGGGTCTGTTTCTGTTTTTTGTTTTGGCTCATTTGTTGTTTCTTAGATCCCACATATAAGTGAAATCATATGGTATTTATCTTTATCTGGCTTATTTCATTTAACATAATACTCTCTAGGTCCACTCATGTTGTCACAAATGGCAAGATGTCTTTCTTCTTTATGGGTGAGAAATAGTCCTGTGTGTGTGTGTGTGTGTGTGTGTGTGTGTGTATTCACATCTTTATTCATCTATGAATGGACACTTGGGTTGCTTCCATATCTTAGCTGTTATAAATAATATTGCAATAAACATAAGGATGTATACATCTTTTTGAATTAGTATTGACATTTTCTTTGGGTATATACTCAGTAGTGGAATTACTGGGATGATATGGTATTTCTATTTTTAAGTTTTTGAGGAACATCCATACTGGTTTCCATAGTGGCTGCACCAGATTACATTGCTACTGACAGTACACAAGGGTTTCCTTTTCTCTACATCCTTACCAACACCTATTTCTTGTCTTTTTGATACCAGTCATTCTGACTGATGCAAACAGATAACTCACTGATTTGGATTTCCCTGATGATTAGTGATGTTGAGTTTCTTTCCATGTGTTTGTTGGTCATCTGTATGTCTTCCCTGGAAAAATATCTATTCAGATACTCTCCCCATTTTTAAATTAGATTATTTGTGTCTTGGGTTGAGTTGTATGAGTTCTTTATATATTTTGCAAATTAAACCCTTACCAGATGTATCATTAGCAAATATTTTCCCCATTCAGTAGGTTGGCATTTTGTTTTGCTGATGGTTTCCTTTGCTCTACAAAACGTTTTTATTTTGGCATAGTCCCAATAGTTTTTTTTTTCCACAGTTCATGCTCACACAGGCCTGTGAATTAGTATAATTTTACTGATAATGACTTGGGTACTCAAAGAAGGCATTGGGCCTTTCCCAGGATCTTGCAGCTGGATATCAGGGGATTTGGGGCTCACATTTGGGCCTTCTGGTTCCCAGCCTAGCGCTCTTCTTGCTACACCAGGCTGCTTAGGGACACCACTTATTGGGATACAGTAAATCAAGTTCAGAAGACAGATGCTTAAAAGGAAGTGAGTTGGAAGTCACTGGAGGAGGGTGTTAGGGAAGAAGAGGGCTTGGACAAGTCTCTGACCTTACCAAGGCTTGAGAGTGGGCTAAGCAAAGAGAAACTAGGGGTAAGATTGAGAAATGGTTTCATTAGCAGTGGAAGGAGAAGCCCAATAATTTATTTTTGCTTTTGTTTCACTTATCTCAGGAGACAGATACACAAAAATGTTGTTAAGGCTGATTCCAAGAGATTGCTGCCTATCTAATCTTTTAGTATTTTTATGGTTTCAGTTCTCAACATTTAGGTCTTCAATCCATTTTGAGTTTCTTTTTGTATATGGCATAAAAAAGTGGTGCACTTTCATTCTTTTGCATGCAGCTATCCAGTTTTCCCAACACCATTTATTGAAGAGACTTTTTTCCCATTGTATATTCTTGCATTCTTTGTCATATATTAATTGACCACATAAGCTTGAGTTTATTTCTGCGCTCCCTATTCTGTTCTATTAATCTATGTGTGTATTTTTGTGCCAGTGTCATACTTTTTAGATTATATAGCTTTGTGGTATACTTTGGCATCTGGGATTGTGATAGGCCCAGGTTTGTTCTTTCTCAGGGTTTCTTTGGCTATGCAGGTGTTTAATAGTTCTATAGAAATTTTAAGATTATTCTCATTCTGTGAACAATGTCATTGGTATTTTGATAGGGATTGCATTGAATCTGTAGACTGTTTTGGGTAGTATGAAACATTTTAACAATATTAATTCTTCTCAATCTATGAACATGGTATATCTTTTCATTTGCTTGTGTCATCTTCAATTTTTTTAATAATGTTTCACAGTTTTTAAAATAGAGACCTTTCACCTCATTGGTTAAATTTTTTTCCTAGATGTTTTATTCCTTTGATGGACATGCATTTGAAATTGTTTTTTTAATTTCTCTTTCTGCTACGTCATTATTAGCATATGAAATGCAACAGATTTCTGTACGTTAATTTTGTATTCTTTAACGTTAGTGATTCATAAATTCTCTTTTTTGGTATAGTCTTTAGGGGTTTTATTTTTTATTTAAATCCAAGTTAGTTAACATATGGCGTAATAATGACTTCAGGAGAACTTAGTGATTCATCACTTATCTATAACACTCAGTGCTCATACCAATAAATGTCCTCCTTAATGCCTATCGCACATTAAGCCCATTCCCTCACCCAACAACCCTCCAGCAACCCTCAGTTTGTTCTCTGTATTTAAGAGTCTCTTATGGTTTGTCTTCCTCCCTGTTTTTATCTTATTTTTTCATCCCTTCCCCTTTGTTCATCTGTTTTGTTTCTTTAATTCCATATGAGTGAAATAATTTGATATTAGTCTTTCTCTGACTTTTTTCGCTTAGCATAATACTCTAGTTCTCTTGATGTTGTTTCAAATGGCAAGATTTCATTATTTTTCATCACCAGTACTATTTCACTGTGTGTGTGTGTGTGTGTGTGTGTGTGTGTGTGTGTGTATACACACACACACACACCACATCATCTTTATCCATTTGTCAGTGAGTGGCCATTTGGGCTCTTTCCATACTTTGGCTATTGTTGATAGTGCTGCTATAAACATTGGGATACAGCACTCCTATATCCTTTGGATAAATACCTAGTAGATCAGTTGCTGTGTCATAGGATAGTTCTAGTGTTAATTTTTTGAGAAACCTCCATACTGTTTTCCAGAGTGGCTGCACCAGTTTGCATTCCCAGCAGCAGTGCACAAGTGTTCTTTCTCTGTATCCTCTCCAACATCTGTTGTTGCCTGAGTTGTTCATTTCAGCCATGTGACGGGTGGGTATGAGGTGGTATCTCATTGTGGTTTTAATTTGTTTTTTCCTGATGATGAGTGATGTTGAGCATCTTTTCATGTGTCTGTCTGCCATTGGGATGTCTTCTTTGGAAAAATGTCTATTCATGTCTTATGCCCATTTCTTCAGTGGATTGTTTTTTGGGGTGGTGAGTTTGAGAGGTTCTTTATAGATTTTGGATACTAATCCTTTATCTGATATGTCATTTGCAAATATTTTCTCCCATTCCATCGATTGCCTTTTAGTTTTGTTGATTGTTTCCATCACTCTGCAGGTTTTATCTTGATGTGGTCCCAATAGTTGATTTTTGCTTTTCTTTCCCCTGCATCTAGAAACATGTCAAGTAAGAAGTTGCTGTGTGACCCAAGTAAAAGAGGTTGGTGCCTGTTTACTCCTCTAGGATTCTGATGGTTTTTTGTCTTACATTTAGGTTTTTCATCCATATTGAGTTTATTTTTGTGTTTGTAAGAAAGTAGTTCAGCTTCATTCTTCTGCATGTCGCTGTCCAGTTTCCCCAACACCATTTGCTGAAGAACTGTCTTTCCTCAGTTGGGTATCTTTTTTCCTACTTTGTTAAAGATGAGTTCGCCATATGTTTCTGGATCCATTTGTGGGTTCTCTGTTCTGTTCCATTGATCTATGTGTCTGTTTTTGTGCCAGTACCATATTGTCTTAACCATTACTGATTTGTAATACAGCCTGAAGTTCTGAAATGTGATGCCTCCAGCTTTGGAGGCATTTTCAACATTACTTTGGCTATTCAGGGTCTTTTGTGCTTCCATACAAATTTTAGAATTGTTTGTTGTAGCTCCGTGAAGAATACTGGTGTTATTTTGATAGGGATTGCACTGAATATGTAGACTTCCTTGAGTAGTATTGACATTTCTTCAATTTCTTTCATAAGCTTTCTATAGTTTTCAGTGTATAAAAAAAATCTTTTACCTATTTGGTTAGGTTTATTCCTGAGTATTTTACAGTTTTTGGGTACATTTGTAAATGGGATTAATTCCCTGATTTCTCTTTCTGCTGCTTCATTATTGGTGTATAGAAATGCAACCAGTTTCTGTACATTGATTTTTATATCCTGTGACTTTGATAAATTCATGGATCAGTTCTAGAAGTTTTTTGAAGGATACTTGGGTTTTCCATGTAGAGTATCATGTCATCTGCAAAGAGTGAAAGTTTGACTTCTTCCTTGCCAATTTGGATGCCTTGTATTTCTTTGTGTTGTCTGATTGCTGAGGCTAGGATTTCCAACTCTATGTTGAATAACTGTGGTCAGAGTAGACATCCTGTTGTGTTCCTGATCTTAAGGGGAAAGTTCTCAGTTTTTCCCCATTGAGGATGATATTACCTGTGGGCTTTTGATAAATGGCTTTTTTGATGTTTAGGTATGTTCCTTCTATGTTGACTTTCTTGAGGGTTTTTATTAAGAAAGGATGCTGTATTTTGTCAAGTGCTTTTTTCTTCATCTATTGAGGATATCATGTAGTTCTTATCCTTTCTCTTATTAATGTGATGTATCATATGATTGATTTGAGGATATTGAACCAGCCCTGCAGCCCTGGAATAAATCCTACTTGATCATGGTGAATAATTCTTTTAAAGTATTGTTGGATCCAGTTGGCTAGTATCTTGTTGAGGATTTTTGCATCCATGTTCCTCAGGGAAATGGTCTGTAGTTCTCCTGTTTAGTGCTATCTTTGGTTTTTGAATCAAGGTAACGCTGGCCTCAGAGAATGAGTTTGGAAGTTTTCCTTCCATTTCTATTGTTTGGAACAGTTTCAAAAAAATAGGTTTTAACTCTTCTGTAAATGTTGGCAGAATTCCCCTGGACTTCCCCTTGCCATTAAGCCCTGGACTCTTGTTTGTTGGGAGAGTTTTCACTACTGATTCAGTTTCTTTACTGGTTATGTGTCTGTTCGAATTTTCTATTTCTTCCTGTTTCAGTTGTTCTCCCCCTTTATCTTTCTGTGTCCTCTCTCTGCAAAAAATGGCTCCCCACCCTCCACAGCTTTTCTCTCCTCCAATTCACCTCTCTGCACTGTGTACCTGCCAAGTTCTGTGGCTCAAGTAATGCAGATTGTTGTGTTAATCCTCATCAATTTCTTACATGTTCAAAATGGTTTGGTGCTGATCTAGCTGCTTTGCAGGGACGAGACAAGCTGAAGGTCCCCATACTGCTCTGCCATCTTCACTCCTCCACTGGTGATCATTTCTAAGTGTTCACAATTGACATTGTATAAGAGGAAGGGGCAGGGCTCTGAGGCCTGTATTTACCCAAGGGTTATAGAGTGTGGCTTCTTCCAATGGGATGAAGTAGCACATGAAATTCAGGAGGTACCATTATAACCATTCTCCAAAGACCCAGCATCTCTGTTCCTACTTAGCTAGGCCTTAGTGGCTTCTAATATCTTTCACCTTGGCATTTCCCTTATTAGGGATGTTTGAT